>NW_027283396.1:12500-19055 GCF_046629955.1 Centroberyx affinis | reverse complement strand
GAGAAATAGTGGGTGGAAGGCAGAAAGGAACAGCACAAGATGGGGAGTACGATTCAACCGATATGGGTTTTTGAAGGCTGATACTAACACTGATATTTTGGGATTGAAGCTGACAATATTTCGTGCCAATATTCAATATCTTTAAATTCAATATCTTTATCTGATCATTTTCATGCCAAACATTTTTTTTAAAATCAAGTATTCCTGTGGGCCATTCAAGTGGGGCAGGTTTCATTGCAGGTTTTCCAGACTGACACCCCTGAAACTATTAAAAAGGAGGAACCTCCATCATATCAGAGATGTATAACATCAATCTTGGAACCCATCGTCTATCGGTCTGATGACGATTAGACTCTGGGGGCGACGGCCAATATTTCTGGGTTTCCGGTGTAGCCTCTTCCGTGCTCTGGTCATTGTTTACAGTCCGATTATCAACTTGAGACGCGAGAATGGAGTTGGAGTTGAGAGAGTCAAACGTTTCTCCACACAACACACAAACATCGATACTTTTTGTAGGTGTTTTAGGTCCAGGCGACATTTCGGCTAATCTCTATAAACAGATATCTGCATATGAGACGTCATCTCTCCATTCTCTCCATTCTCGCGTCTCAAGTTTCTAATCAGACTGTAAACAATGACTGGTGCACGGAAGAGGAAGTCTTGGCCCGGAAACCCCGAAAAATAGGCCGTCGCCCCCAGAGTCTAATCGTCGTCAGACCGATAGATGATGGGTTCCGAGATTGGTATAACATTGACTGGCGAGTATTCTATTTCAAGTAAAAGACCAATATCAGCTCAGTATATCGGCAAACCACTGTATCGGTCTAACCCTATACAAACCCCTTGAATGTAATCCAAATGTTAAAAGGCTTACAAAGTGAAGCATCTTGCAAGAGCTGACTCTGTCGTTGAGGCCCATCCAGCGCTGGTAGTCAGGGTACTCGCCCCTGTTCAGGACGTACTGGTAGCCCATGTAGTTTGGTCTCTCATAGACCACCCAGGTCCCGCCCTCCACACGGATAGAGTTACAGCGACTCAGGTAGGAGTGGAAGTCGGTGCAGTCGCTGTCACACTCATACCTGCGACCCTGGTAGTTCTTATCCTCATAGAAGATGATCTGGGAGAGGGAATGTGAGTGATACCCTGATGTTTAAATTACATTACATTGATATTTAGTTTTATTCAAGTGACATGTGGGTTACTTTACAGATTCACAAGACACCCAGTTGTATACATACTTCTAAACAAACTCAAGTATTGTACACACAAAGTTTACTTTTTTTAAGAATTTACAAAAAAAAGTGCCTTTTCTGAAACATATCTCAAGTCTTTCATTATCATCATCATTACCATTATTACAATGATTATAATCATTATATTATTATTAGAAAGAAAAAAAATAAATAAATAAAATTGGCAACATTTTCTGACTGTAAAGCACACTTAGTTCATATCATATACGTTTATACGAGCCCTTATTACACAGCTACTTACCAAAGACAGTCATCATATGACATGGAATATTGATTTAAACTGATTTTATAATAAGCTAAAGTAATTTACAACCTAGTAAAAAAAACTACTCCAGCAGGACTGTCTGCAGTAACTAAGGAGTAACGTCTTTTTGGCACAAGATGTTGCCGTTTAATATTAGTAGAAATCAGTAGAAATCAACTGACCCGGGGTATTATTTTTGTAGAATTCACCCAGTACACCCAGAGGGTTAACGCCCTCCCTGGCAGGGTTCCTTAACTCAGTTAAAGAGTTAAAAGCGATGCCCATTTTCAAAAATAAGTCCAAGGCCATTATCGGAGACCCGGCTTTTAATTGACTACCGGCCACTAGGAAATACGGTATATTTATATAGCATAGTTAGCATAGAGCCTACTATCACTCAACATAGTGTATGCTAAAGTGTTAGCATGCAGCCTACTATCACTCAGCATAGCGTATGCTAAAGTGTTACCATGCAGCCTACTATCACTCAACATTGCGTATGCTAAAGTGTTAGCATGCAGCCTACTATCACTCAACATAGCGTATGCTAAAGTGTTAGCATGCCGCAACAGAGCCAACGATCTACCGGGGACACATGGATGATTTTGGAGTCTATATTCTCATCACTTAATGGCTACATTGACCAATCTAGCAAAACATTATGTATTCCTCTTAGGCAGGTTGAAGGTTTTACACACTGCAACCCCTCAAGCTGTTCAGTAACAAAAGGAAGACACCTTCATCATATCGGAGGTGGACGACATTGACTAGGTGATATCCAGTTTTTAATGAAAGGCCAAAAGGCAAACTGCTGTACCGGTGTAACCATACAAGTACCTCAGTTATATTTTACTCAAGTCATACTACGACTATGACAAGATATTGTTCATATTCCTTACTCTAAACATCAACTCAAGTGCAGTAACTGTAGTAAATGTAACTAGTTACATTCCAATTCTGGAGTACTTCTACTCACCCTGCCCATCTTGGGTGTAGCTGTGATCCGCCGAGTTGTCTTCCCTCGAATGTGTGTGTTGTGTGTGTTATGTACCTATGTATGTGTGTGTATGCGTGTGTGTGTGTGATCAGATCCTGCGGGCTCATCCCCTTTTATATCCACCAAGCCCTCTATCATTGAAACAATTGCTTTGTCATGAAAATGAGATCCAAAATTTGAGTCAGTGATTCCATCGCTTTTCACGTTTTCTAGAAAGGGGCTGTGGGATTACACTGCATAAAAGCTCCAGTCAACGGCCGCCTGTTCACTCTGTTAAGAGCAAACTATAAACACACACATGTACAAGAAACACACACATACTGCCGATGCACCAACTATAGATATATGCACATACACACAGTCACATTCACACACATACAGACATAAATGTAAACTTTATGAATCTCTCTCTCGCTTGGTATTATACAATGTTATGGAACTATGGTAGAGCTTGAATAGACCACACACATACACACAACCGCACACACACTGACACACACAGCCAGTCAGGATTGTGGCACAAACCTGTGCCAAACCAGGAGTTGGCGTATTGCCTTCCAGGGCCATTGAGGGAACTAAACAGCCAAGTCAGCTTTCTCTGTGCACCACAAACCCAAATGATCAATAGCAGCACTGAGCTACACTGAAATCCACAGATTCACCTATTAGAAATACAGTAGAACAGCTGCCAGTCAAGCTGACAGCTATGCCGACCAATCCTTTCCAGCTATTAACAATAGATCCTCCCATTAAGAACACTTATGATGCATTCTTGTGCAGTGGGAAAGACGGTAGACGCAAGATTCCTGCCTGAAAATACCATTCACCTCAGCTACTACCACTGCCTCCTAGTGCAGTGGTTCTCAACGTGGGGTCCGGGGACCACCAGGGGTCCTTGAAGGAATTCCAGAGGGGTCCCCAGCAAATTGATGAATTGTTAAACTTCATTATTTAATTTACAAGTAGTTAACAGAATTAGAGAATGTAGAAGAATGACTATTTTGATCATAATTTCACTGTTATCTCTCTACCTACAATACAGATAGTCATGGAATTCTGGACAAAATCATATCTGACAATAGAAATATTCTCAGATTTGGGTCCGAGAGACAAAATCTCATCAAATGGGGATCTGTGGCCCTAATGTGGACTAAATTAGGGGTCTTTGATATTAAAAAGGTTGAGAATCACTGTACTAAGGAACTGTACTAGGGATAAAATGAACAAAATGAACGATTTTCATCATTCAAGTCATTTTTGTGATTGCAGCTCTTTAAATACCATGGCAGGACACATCTGCCTGATGGATTTTTGGTTTGTGGTTGACATTTCAATGTTTGGTTTGCTATAAAACATGAACTCAAATGCATCATCACTGCCTGCATGTGTGGAAAAAGCTGATCAGGAGAAATTAAAGTCTACAGAAAATCACGACATCATGGTTATTCCAATATGGCGTGAATGCAGCAATAGAACTTAAATTGTGTGAGTGCAGGAAATTATCTTTCTCTCACCAATATAATGTGCGTATCTTCTCTCCTTATCTTCTCCTCTACTTATTGTATTGCATGTATTGTAAGTCGCTTTGGACAAAATTATCTGCTAAATGATGTAATGTAATGTAATGTAATATCAAAGCAAAGACATTATGTACTGAATGTGTTTGCAAGACCAGACGCAAATCATGGACATCACTCATTCACTGTGCAATGTGTAATGTGTGATGTGTGGTGAATACTGGTTGGTGGCGAAGTGTAACATACCTCAGAGAAGGGTCAACATCCCTAGCAATTGTTTCAAGTGCAGTTATCTGTGCTTTAAACCAGTGGTTCTCAACGTGCAGTCCGGGGACCACCAGGGGTCCTTGAGGTGGTTCCAGGGGGTCCCCAGCAAATTGATGAATTGTTAAACTTCACTAGAGAATGTAGAAGAATGACTGTTTTGACCACCTACAATACAGATAGTCATGGAATTCTGGACAAAAGCATATCTAACAGTAAGAATATTCTCAGATTTGGGTCCAAGAGACAAAATCTCATCCAATGGTGGTCTGTGGCTCTTATGTGGACTAAATTAGGGGTCCTTGATATGAAAAAGTTTGAGACTTGGTTTGGTAAAATATACTTGGCCAGGTGCTGAGATTTCTGGTTTCTCACTTTCTAGCCTCTGTTTTGTAGCAAAAACTCCCTGCCCATTGGAGTTTCAAGACAACAAATTTGAAGCAGATTAGTCATACATCTTAGATTAGTCATAAGTGTTAAATACTTACCCAGTCACAGTGAAAGTATTCAAAACAAATTGAAATCGAATGACTTTGAAGACACTCAAGTAATGATGAGCAGGGATGAGGAAAACAGGGATTTAAAACTGAGGGTGTATTAATTTTGTATGAGAGTGCAATGCATCGTAATGCATCCACATAGAACTGCTTTACACAGAATTATCTGTCTATACTTGAAGTGGGAGGTAACAGTGGAGACAGTGAAATCAATAAAAAATCATTGTAATTTTCCTCATTATACTCATGTCCAGGAAGTGAAATGAAAGTGAAAATAAACCTACTTTAGCTAAAGCCCGTGGTCCCCAGACCCCACTTTGACAACCTGTTTTAGGGTTTAGAATGGTATCAGGTCATCACCCACATGTACTTACTAAAGTACCACAGGGAGGCAGCATTTCCACAGCGAAAAGTCAACAACGAGCCCTCCTCTCCTCACAGTCCCAACAAGCTGGGGCTTCATTCTCTAAAAGCCTCTTCTGCACAAATTCCGAGGTTTCGACCAAAAATCAAGCCAAAGCTGTGATTTATGGGAAACTGATCTTGACGCCCAAATGAGGGGGCTAAATTGGTTTTCTATAATTTGCTGTGATATATCTAATTTCTTATTTCTAATCATTATTCAAAAGGGAGCAATAAGATCAACCTCTAATGATCTCTATGGCAGGGATTCTCAATCTTTTTCTTTATCAAGGACCCCTAATTTAGTCCACATTTGGGCCACGGACCCCATTTGATAAGATTTTGTCTCTCGGACCCAAATCTGAGAATATATTGTCAGATATGATTTTGTCCAGAATCCATGACTATCTGTATTTTAGGTAGAGAGGTAACAGTGAAACTATGATCAAAACAGTCATTCTTCTACATTCTCTAATTCTGTTAACTTAACGTAAATGAAATAATAATGAAGTTTAACAGTTCATCAATTTGCTGGGGACCCCCTGGAATTCACTAAAGGACCCCTGGTGGTCCTCGGACCCCATGTTGAGAACCACTGCTCTATGGGAACGTGTGTCATTGCAGATTGCATTGTCAATTGTAGTAGTATAGCACATTTAATACATAACGAAAATCAGTAAAAGAAAAACACATACAAAAACCCTCCTTCACATATACAGTTACACACACTTTAATATATAAAGTATGTTATTTCAATAAATAAGTTTAACAATTAATCAATTAGAGCTGCTATGATCCCTATCATGGTAAGGATTTTGTCATTTTGTCACACACTTTTGTCACAATCTCCCATGACCTTTGTCACATGTCACCCCCCTCCCCCCACCTCCCTGTCTCCTGTCAATCTCCACTGTATTCTTATATATATATATAAAAAAAAAGCAGAAATGCATTAGAAAGTACATTTAAATCCCCAGTTTGGTATTTTCAGACTCGTAAACGTATGCAGAAAGTCAATATTTGCTGTTACAAGTAATAAGAGCTGGCTTGTTTTCATTGGACCCTTGTGAAAGCACTCTTTAATGGCGAAGCATACCGTCACACACACACACACACACACACACGCACGCACACACACGCACACACACACACACCACACACACACACAAACACCCAAACTTACTTAGCAGAATTAAATTTCAATTTCATGGATGAATTTTTGACAGTTTCCCCTGAAAAAAAAAAAAAAAGCGCTGTAAAAATGACAAGGTGTGAATACCAAGCGGCTGGACGTCACCTAGTTGAATCTGAGTCAAAGCAGCTTCTGTTTATTATAGAAATCCTCTGCGCCAGCCAACTGCTGCCAGTGTAGTGCGGCACA
>NW_027283396.1:0-7500 GCF_046629955.1 Centroberyx affinis | reverse complement strand
GGAGGCAGGACGAGAGAAAGAGAGGGAGGAAAGGAAGGAGAGGGGGAGGAGAGAGAAAGAGATAGAGGAAGAAAAAGTAAGACGAGGCAAGATAGATGGAGGGTGAGATAGAGAGAAGGGGAGGAAGAGAGAGAGAGAAAAAACGGGAGAGAGAGAGGAATGGAGAAAGGAGGAATATATGAGGGAGGGAAAGCAGGACAGAGGAAGAGGAAAGGAAGGAGAGGGGGAGGAGAGAGGGAGGAGAGAGAAAGAGAAAGAAAGAAAGAAAGAAAGAAAGAGATAGAGGGAGGGTGTGAGAGAGAGAAGGGGGAGGAAGAGAAGGAGAGAAAAACTGAGAGGGGAAATGGAGAAAGGAGGGAAGGAGTGGCTGGGGGGGCTGAAAGGATGGAGAGAGAGAGAGAGAAGGAGAGAGAGAAATGGGAGAGGAGGACAGAGTGAAAGGCTGAAGAAGAGGGAGGAAGAAAGGGAAAAGAAAGGGAGAGAAGCAGAGAGGCAGGGAGGAAAAGAGGGAGGGAGAGAGAAGAGTGGACGGATGGAGGAGGGGGTAGGAAGAGAGGGAGGAAGGCAGAGAGATGGAGAGGAAGAGGAAGAGAAAGAAAGGGAGGGAGGGAAGGAAGGAAAAAGAAAGAGGCAAGAAGAGAGGGGGAGGAAGAGTGGAGGGATGGAGAGAAACAGGAGAGGGAGGAAAATGGAGAGAGACCGGGGGGAGTATGAGAGGAGGGGAGGAAGAAAGCGAGAGAAAACGAGAGGGGGAGAGAGAGAGAGAAAAAAGAGAAAGAGGGAAGGAGGGAGAAGAAGAAGAAGAAGAAGAAGAGCAGGCCAGGAAAAGACAGCAGTCATGAAACTTTAATGTCCTCGCTGTTACTGAGTAAAGGGAGCAAGCTGGGAGGAGAGAGAGAGAGAGAGAGAGAGATGGAGAGAGAGAGAGAGGGAGGGAGTGTGAGGAGGTGAAGGAGGAGGAGGAAGGGGGGGGGGGGGCAGGTACTGTACAACACCTGACGGAGGCGATCACACACACACACACACACACACACACACACACAGAGGCAGGTGCAGAGACACACTCTCCCTCTCCCTCCTGGGCAGAAAAAAACAAAAAAAAGAACAAAAAAACACACACACTCGCATAAAGTGCCTACACGGCAATCGCATCATAGGCGTCACTTATCTATTATTCAGCAGTAAAGGGGAACGGAGCAGAGCAGGCGCTAAATAAAGAGTCGTACCCTAGACACAAAGTCTGTGGACCTGGCAACCCGGAGAGAGAGAGGGAGAGGGAGAGAGAGAGAGAGAGGGAGGGAAGGAGAAACCTGTGGTCATTTTGTCATGAGGGGGGGGGGGAGACTGAGACGAAAATCACGATACGAAGACGATAAGAGCGACTTACTTTGAGTTCAACTATCATTTCTTTCCTCAAAAAGTTCCCTCTTTATGCAGCCAAGAGAGTCTTTTTATAAATTTAGCTGCAAAATATACACTGAATGTGCAAAATATTACATTACATCTCCCTGATATTGAGTTTTGCACAATCCACATCTCAGTCGTCTCAAAAGCTTCAAAATCCTTCTCCAACTCGCCTGCTTCTCTTTATCTCCATCTCCTCCTTTGTGATCGGTTTAGATTTAATGAGGGGAATCAATAAGGGACAAAGGCTTTGACCTGGATTCACCTCATCAGTGGACTTCATAAAAAACAGCAACTGTGCCTAATATTTTGTCCCGCTCAGTGTGTGTGTTGATTGTCGCCACATGTTAAGGGAAAAAACTCAGTGAAGAATAACATTGCAGGGATAGCCAATCAGCTCTCCCTTCATTGTTATTGTTCTGTGGTGAATGTCATGCCAATAAAGCGCTGATTGAACTGAATTGAGAAACCAGACGCAGATAGGGAGACAGAGAGGGGAAGCAGACACACACACACACACACAGACAGACGGACAGAGAGACAGAGAGAGAGAGAGAGAGAGAGAGAACAAAGCCTTTAAGAATTAAAGCTGCTCCTCTCTTGACCCCGAGTCGACTCAGAAGCACAATGAGATCCATATTTAAACAGAGCGCAGCGCCCAGAACATCCAGTGCAGTGTGTGTTCATGCTCCGCTCCACAAGCGCACGCTATCACATGGCATGAATAAAGACGCCACTCAAGTCTAAAGCGGGGCAAACAAACACACACACACACACACATAAACACACACACACACACACACACAGAGAGAGAGAATCGTCGGCTTGTGAAATCGACATGGCTCGTTGTTTTGAGTGTGTTAACCTACTGTAAGAGAGGCGATGAAAGCCTGATCAAAGAGGCCGTTATTGGAGGGAATTGGACTGAAGTGTTGCTGCTCTCGAGCTGGAGGTCTGCCTCCCGCCCTCGCTTTACCTTCTTGTTTTTTTTTTTTTGTTTTTTTTTTTACTCCTTTCCTCTTTCCAAATATCTCTTCTCCTCTGCCTCTCTTCCCCTCACCTGTCCCATGCAATCACACTCCGTCCGGAACGATATGGCTCTCGCTTTTTTCGGCCCGTCCTTCGCTGTCGTGGCTCTTCAAGCTGCACAATGAGCACGTCAGAACATGAGCGTTCACCTTGCACACACACACACACACACACTCACACACACACACACACACACCCTTGTACTCAGTGATGTAGTGGTAAATAAATAGGTGAGTAAACTATGAGCTCCAGTCGGGGATTGTCATAAGGCAAACCACCACCAATAGAAGCAAAAACCAATCATACTTTCAGAAAAGTGCTAATTTCTGATTTTTTTTTCCCCTTAAAAGACTCAATCCTCACATAAATTACATCAGTTTTACTCTCCTCACTGTGATGTATACTATGTGTTTATGTGATAAAGATGCATGTCAGCCTAAAAAGGAGGGTGAACTCTATTTCCCAAATACAAAAAGGTGGGTAAACTGATTGTGGGTGGTACTTCTGTCTTTACCTTCATCCCTTAACCTGTAACTATAATCTTAACTCATCGCCACATGCTTAACCTTAAAATGAACACAATCCCAATTCTAACCCTGTTTTAACCCTAAACTCACTTTAATCTAAACACTTAATCTTAACCGTCCCTAAGGTTTCATGTATTTTTCCAGGTTTCATACGTCATGTGACCAGAAAGAGGTGCGACCCTTTATTTGGTTGTTTTCTTGCATCCCATTAACATATAAAACTCGTATAACAGCTGAAAAACTATTTACAGAAGGAAAATGACAACTATATGACGACCGGCAACTACAGCCGGTGGATTTAAATGGGTTAAACCTAAACTCAAGTCCTAATCCTAAACTAACCCCTTATCCTTTACTCTAACCTAAACCTAGTCATGTTTCTAATCTTAACCCTAAACCCAAATCCTAATCCTAAATTCGAAGAAATGAGGAGCGGCAAAAATGTCCTCAGTCTGAAGGTCTGAAACTCAAACTGACTCTCACAAGGATAGAAGTACAAGATCACACACACACACACACACAGTCCTCATACAGTGATTGACAGCTGGACCTGGGATGGATCACCATGACAACAGAGAGCAGAAGTTTGGCGTCAGTCTCCAGGGGGGCCGAGCTGTGAGTCTGCCCAGGTACGGCACACCTTCCTCAGGGGAGAAGCATGGACAGTCTCCCCTCTCCTCTCCTCCTCTCCTCTCCTCTCTCCTCTCTTCTCTCTTCTCCTCTCCTCACCTCCCCCCTTTTCTTCTCCTGACATCTCCTCAATTTTCAACTCCATTCCTCTTCCATTCTCCCTTCCCCCGAAATTTCATCTCATACCCTCTCCTCTCCTCCCCTCTCCTCTCCTGGTGGCTCCTTTCTTTTCCTCTCCTCTCCCCTCCACCCCTCTTTTCTCCTCTCCTCCTCTCCTGCAGTGTTCACCATGCCTGACAAAGCTTTGAGCGGCTGCCAGCGGCCCCCGAGAGCCGACTGACTTCCTGCTAAAAATAAGAGCTGAGAGAAGAATCGTAGAGAGCTGCCACAGAGACAGAGAGAGGGGGGGGGGGGGGGGTAAGAGAGAGAGAGATGGAGAGAGAGAGAGAGAGAGAAAGAGACAGAGAGAGAGAGAGAGAGAGAGAGAGAGAGACAGAGGGGGGGGGGAAGAGGAGCACAGGGAGATAGGTAGTAAGAGAGAAAGAGAAAAATAAGACGTTCGAGAGAATGAAAAAAGAAAGGTAAAGGGAGTAAGAGGGAAGGAGAGGAAAAAGAGAGGAAATGAGAGAGAAAGAGAAAATAAAGAGCGAGTGAGAAAGAGAGAGACAGAGAGGGGAATTGAGGAAGACAGAGATAAGGAGAGGGACATGTAAAAGAAGAGAGAGAAAAAGAGGGAGAAAGAGAAAGACAAAGGAGAGAGAAAGAGAAAGAGCAAAACAGAGAAAGAGAAGGAGAGAGAAAGTGAAAGAAAGAGAAGACAAAGACAAAGGAAGGAAGACAGACAAATAGAGAGAAAGATAGATAAAAAAATAAACGGGGGGGAATAGAGAAAGAGACAGGGGAAAAGAGGAAGACAGAGAGAGATAAAGACAAAGATAGAGAGAAAGACAGAGAAAAAGAGAAAGAGCAAAACAGAAAGAGAAGGAGAGAGAAGGTGAAAGAAAGAGAAGACAAAACAAAGGAAGGAAGAAATAGAGAGAAAGATAGATAAAAATAAATGGGGGGGAAATGGAGAGACAGGGGAAAAGAGGAAGAAGGAGAGATAAAGACAAAGATAGAGAGATGGAGATGGAGGAGAGAAGAGGCGGAGAGCAGAAAGTTTGGGAGTGCAGTGAGCTGCACAGAGACGACTCACAACTCAACCTGATCTCCCTGTAAATCTGCTCCGCACACACCAAACAGCAGGAGTTACATTCATCTACAGAACGAGACGCTGTGTGTGTGTGTGTGTGTGTGTGTGTGTGTGTGTGTGTGTGAGAGAGAGAGAGAGGGAGAGAGAGAGGGTGAGAGAGAGCGAGAGAGAGAGAGAGAGAAGAATAGGAGCCAGATTATAAATATTTATACTATTATAGGAAGAGGGAAAGACAGCGGAGTTGCAGGGGAGAAATGGCAGAGAAAGAGAGAAAGGAATGGATGGGGGGAGAGAGAGAGAGAGAGAGAGAGAGAGAGAGAGAGAGAGAGAGAGAGAGGCTCCCCCCCCCCCCTCCTGACTTCAGAGGCGGCGGCAGGCGTGTTTGGCTGGTTTTATCTTTCCTTCCCCGTCTCTCCCGTTGCCTCTCTCGCCGGCTAGCGGGTTTTCAGCTCACGCTCCCTGCCGACTCGCTTTAGGGAAGTGTGTGTGTGTGTGTGTGTGTGTGTGTGTGTGTGTGTGTGTGTGTGTGTGAGTGTGTGAGCCAGGCCCAACCCCAAACTATTCACCGAATCAACAGTTTTTCTTTCGCTCGTTTTTTTTTTCCCGCTGGGTCACTTCATTCCGTTTTCAAACAGATATGAGACGGTGATGATAAGACACTTGCTCGCAACTCGGTGAGCAGATAAGATGCTTCCAGTGGAGGCTGGTGATGAAAAAAAAAAGCTGAGGAGGATAGGAAGCCCTTACCTTTCTGCGTGATAAAAGGCTATAGCTGAAAAATGTATGGCTATGAAGTCTAACTCTGCTCAAGACTGAACAACCTGCTCTTTAAAGTAGTAATCTGTGACATTTTCATATAAATAAATATTCGTTTTTCTACTCTCTATCGCCGGCTGATATAACATAATAGTGATTCATTCATATCCACTTAATGAAAGGTTTTACATTGTCTGTTCTAAACAGCCGGTGTCTGGTAGCTCTTTACTGGGAAAAATGTGTTTTATGTTTTCCGGTTTGTTTGAAATAAACAGAAGAAGAAGAACTGGGTTAGTCAGCATGAGCAGCGTTAGCCACCGTGACTGAACAGACAAAGGAAAGAGAAACTCAAACTGCGTCAACAGAAAATCCAAGCTCCGCCCACACTGTTTGATTGACAGGTGATCTGTGGGATGAGCAGTAACACCACAGCGATGAGCGCTTAGAGCCAAAGATGGAGACAAAATAAAAACAAAGCAAAACAGGAACTCATGGATTTCCACTTTAAGGTAAAAGTTCTCCTCTTTGGCCCAGCCGCCCCTAGACATTTGAAATCACATTTTTTTCAATTATGTTTTTTGAAAAAGGGAAGGATGAACTTTGTACACTCTCCCTGCACTGAGTACTGGTTTGTCTCAATGGTTTTTCCTGCTGTTTCCAGATAGATAGAGGGAGATTCCCCCCCTGGCCGCTGTCAACACTACACTGCACAGATATGAACCTGGGAACTCATCTCTGACACCATCTGTCAAAGTTGAGTGTAACACAAACCAGACTCACGCCACACCACATAGCACTTAAGGTAAAAAGGTAAAAACCGAGCCGATAACAAAGAAATAATAAAAGAAGCTTTTGTAACGACCAGCTGAATGCAGCCCGAGCTTCTTAAAACTCAGAAGAACCCTTCCCCTTTTAAAGTTTTCCTACAAAACTTTCAGCACAGGACCCGAAGTGAGTAAATTTAGCCTTGTACCGGACCCAGGCTTATTAATAGATCGTCACAAGGGGACCCAGATAGAGAGGCGGGCCCGTGACCCGCTCTGGATCCCGGGGAGCTTTCTAGAAATGCTGACCTAGCCAGTCGTTGAACTTCTTGACCTCGGAGGGCAGCCCCAGCTCGGTGAAGTCCCCGGCGTGGATGAAGACGTCGGCGTACGGCATCTGGATGGCGTCGGTGCGGGAGTGCGTGTCCGAGATGCAGACGAAGCGGGTGTAGCCCGGCGGCTTGGGCGTGTCGTGGGGCATGGGGTCCACCCTGGAGCGAGAGAGGGAAGAGAGGGAAGGCATGGGGGAAAATTGAGAAAGAGACAGAGAAAAGGGGGGAAAAGGAGTCGCAGAGAAAGGGGTCATTGCTTCCGTTGGCGCACTTAACAAACAATACTGGAGAAAGAGACACAGCTCGAGTCTCGGAGGCAGGGGACCAGCAATGAAAGAGAAGTTTGAATTAGTATCCAGCGCATAATCATCCCCACAGACCAAGGCAGAGGAAGAAACAAGAGACGGAGACACAGGGAGAACCGAGAGCGAGAGGCCACAATAAAAGCGCAGCGCTGAGTGGTGGTAGCAGGGAGAGAGAGAGAGACAGAAAGAGAAATGTGCAGAGATAGAAAAAGAATAAAGCGCAGAGATAGAAAAAGAGTAGAGTCCTGTGGGACTTGCAGCGAGTGTGCAGATCCACCGGGTCTCCAGGGGGAGAGGGGAGCTGGTGAATAACCGTGGCCCACTTTAGTGAGCTCTCCTCCAGGTACGATAACACCCAGCCCTGCCTCCCCCCCCTCCACCGCCACAGAGAGAGAGAGAGAGAGGGAGAGAGAGAGGGAGGGAGAGAGAGAGAGAGACGGAGGGGAAGTAGAGAGAAGATATACATCCATATAGGACAGTCGACAAAAAGTGTGAGTTACAAAGTAATAAAAGCAGAGAGAAGAGTTCATGAGAATTATTTCATTTACACTATTAAGTGAG
>NW_027283395.1:0-34938 GCF_046629955.1 Centroberyx affinis | reverse complement strand
CTCACATTAATGTCATGGAGTAACGAGGTAATCACATGATCAACACTGACATTACATCCCTTCCCCATTTCCAGTCATTATCCCCGCACAGTGTCATGGTAAAACTATCAAGGCACACTTGACAGTATGGTAAATCCTACCTGAACTGTCAAATCATCTGTTTCATCTGTTGCCCACAAGCCAATAAACACTAACTGTTGCTGTGTTTCCATTCACTACTTACGCGGCACACAAGAACCAAACTTGTCGGGGAACTCCGATATCAGATCATCGTTGATTCTGTCCTTCATTGGTCCGAGGATTATGACGGGTCTGGCGTAGTTAACTGGAAGGAAAAACAAAGATTGAATGCGTTTCCTGAAGATAATGTGCTTGCTGAAAGCCATGAACACTGTGTAAGAGCTGACTGTATGTTTTGAATTTAAGTTTGTGTTGCATGAATATCTTTTGCATGTATCAATGAGCGTATATCTGGAGATTTATTGCAGGCTGCTGTATTTCTCGTTTGCATGATACATCCTGATTATGCAGAAATGTAGAATGAGATGTATGATCTATGATCCATTTATGATTTAACCATGAAACTAAAACCACAATGTTCAGTGGGACCACTGTATATCTCTTGTTCCTTGTAAATATCAGATTCTATGACAAAAATGTTTGTTAAAAATACTTTTATTAATAACTTTGACTTGACAAAATAAATCTATAGTCTTACCCTAACTGACCTGAGGGGGGCACTACAAGCATATGGCCTATAGTAAAGTACCATGTTGGAAAAACTACTCTTTTTTTATGTTTCTTATGTTATGATTCCTCCTAAATATCAGAATTTAAATGATTCAAAATCTATGTGACCAGCCCTCTCACACATCTGTTTGCATCACATTGGTACGCCTGTTATTTTCTACTGCAGTGGCACTTGTTAACCTCTTTTATGTTAAGGTTATTGAAACACTCTATTTATCTGTCAAAGGCACACAGCTACTGTGTGTTATTTAGCATTTTTGAGAAGACAAACATTATATGACTTCATTAGTATTATTCAGCGGCGGAGTCTTCCAAGGCATTTGTATTTCGGTATTTACAGAGGAGGAGAAATTGGAAGAAAATATGTTTTATTTGTCCGTCTGCCAACCTCTGTACATTTCTTAACTGAACAATTTGGCTGGAGAAGAGGAGTGTGTGTCCATCGCTGCGTTAGTTTACTTGTGGTGTGGATTAGGACAGTGGCTCTTTGTTCAGCTACCTGAGAGATTTTCCTGCCAGGGAAATTTGCAACATTCAAATGAACACGTGAGTATCATAAAAGAGTGAACCGCATCAATAGATAGTGTTATACATCCTGAGGCCTGAACTTGCTGAGACGTTTTCATACAGTAACAAGTGTGACTACTTACTTTCTTGTCGCATCACAGGTTCATATGAGAGGATCACGTCCTCTTGACTCCCTGGTGGGACACAAGGCACAAAGCTTCACTACGTTGTTGGGACAAACACTCCACACTGACCAAAGCAACATGCCATTTACAAGGCCACATGCATTGCAGTGTGTCATACTACATGTTTCTGTTATCTTTTTGTCATCAAAATACATCTCATCATATTACTGCAGCAGTAAATAATTTCCAATGATGTGAGATGCTGACTCCAACATACAGTATGGCTTTCTGCAACATGTCATATTTTGGACCAAAAACATAACCCTTTGTTATTTGTGCTATTGTGGCAATAACAAAGTCTCATTTTAGTTATTCATGTTTATTTATGATAATCTGGCCGTGGGTTCTGAAACATGTTGCAATTACTCCCATGACTCACCATCATTTACCATTAGCAATGGCTAAATTGTGTTTTTATTTTGAGTTAAATGTCTTCCATCTATCTCTCCAACTTCCCGCTGGAATGAACGACAGGTAAACAGGAAACTACATGTGGCATAAAACTATGTGATTTAAATGCTAAATCATGATTTTATGCAATGGAATAACAAATAAATTTTATTCGGATGGTTCTTGTGGTGTTGGAAATAAACCTGTAGTCTACAGATCTAGACACTCTTTCAGAAAACTGTTGGCCTTTACAATCTGATGACCTGTCTGCTTTGTCTATTATGTTGCCACTGATAAGATCTGAAAGGTTAGTAAATGTAAATCTGTCTATATAACTTATCTTGAGTCTAACTGCAGTATGATGAATTGTGTATGAATGCCAGGGGCAGGGCTGAACACAATCCATCTCATGTAAGTGAATATTACAAGAGACTGCATGAGCCATTAGGAAGACTTGTGAACAATGTCTTGTCATTTGAGCTGAACTAAGAGTCTGCACACAGTAAATTATGACTTAAACAGGATGCTGAGTCACTTCCAGTGAATGAGATCCATATACAACCGATAAGTCATTTTGATCAGCTCTACTATATCCATCAGGCACAGTGAAATGTAAATAAATCCAAGAATCCAACCAACTCTTTCTCTACTGAATAAGTTTGAAAGATTTGAACATCACCACTATAGCTGCTGTTATAAACATTTAAAGACAGGGGAAGCATGCCACTGTTCAGCAGGAAATTACAAGAGAGGTGTAACAGATATACAACATGCGGTGGGGTTTGGACAAGATTGTTGTTTCTGTTAGACAGGTGTGATGTTTTGATGTCTATCTCAAGACAGAATATCCAATGAGCATGCACGTGGCTGGTGCTACCAATTGGTGTCAAGCTGATTTTAGGTTAGCTGAGAAACAAATGTAAAAACTTTTTTCCTGTTATGCACCAAGTGCTAGATGCAGAGATCTAAACAAAACATCAAAATAACAAGGAATCCCTTCAAATCAGTGTAAATGTCCCTGATTGGTAGGCAAGGGCACTTCCACCACTCCACATGATCTTTCATTTAAATCAATAGGACCTTCGAGTATCACAAACTCAGAGACGTTCGTTCACCACAACAGTAGAGGACATGGTACAACATAGCTTACACACAAAATAGACATAATTGTGGCAAACGTCAAAGTCAGTTTAAACTGACGAGCTCACATGTAAAGGACGACAAGAACATTCTGTTCTTTCTGTCAAGCGTCATGCAAACATGCGTTAACCGTCATCAACATTTGAAGATCGGCGTCAATTAGGGGTGGAACAGTACTGTATATATTAGAAAATCTGTTCGGTACGCCACCCAAGATTTTGAGATTCAGAAGTGAAAAAATACTGGGGGCTTATAATTAAAAAAACAACAACTATAGGCTAAAAGCTAACCCACTTACTGTGCTTTTATTTTCCCGACTAACCCTTCAAAGAATTGGTATACACCACTGAAAATAATGACACTGAATTTAAAAGCTACTTCTTGACCATGAATGAGTTGATGTCAGCTGTATATATGCAGCTGGCAGCCAAGCTAATTTACAGTGGCCTTCTTTGACAGTTTGTCAATTGGGAAATACCATCATCTCAACCTCTAGGAAGCTCTGAGTAGATGTAAATGAGTCCAAAGATCTATTCTGTTTCACAACAAATAGTAAATCTGTGTGAAATCCAGCGCATGGGTTTTATTTCTCATCACTATAATACATTTAAAAGCTTTTTTGTAAGTTAATGAGGTGGCAGGATTTCAGATCAACCCTTTTGATATACAAAAAGCTCATTTAAATTGGCACTTTTTATCCTCCTGTACAAAAAGCAGACCAAACCGTGACCCCAAAACCTAAGTGCGTACCGAACCTTGAGTTCTAAAACCCGTTTCACCCCTTGTGACAGACGTCCGGACACTGCAAACCGAGAAGCAAAGACAAATCCACCAAATGCAGCATGCAACAATTCCGACAAATAAAAAGGAAACTGAGGAACGCATTCAAACGGGAAATGTGACGGGGGGGTGTTGTTGTTGTGGTGGTGGGGGGGGAGCGGAAAGTAGAGGCGAGGAACCATTCCTGGAACCAACTTACTGAATGTCTTTGTCCCATACCCATCATCACCCATCCCCAGGATGTCCTACACGGCCGTCCAAAGAGAGCCAGAGTGGAGGAAAGAGAGGAAGGAGGACAGCCGCAAAATAAGGAAGAAGGTAAGAGGCATTGAAAGGAGGGAGCTGTGGAAATATTTAGTGGGCCCGCAGGCCGGGTCAGCGCCCATCTGTCCCTGTCCAGACGCTGAACAGCCAGCAGGGGGAGCCAAACACAACATGTTCACCAGTAGCTGAGATGAAACTTCAATGATCTCCGTAGGGAAACTGGGTCGGGCGATGTGAGAAAACGGGTTAGGGTTAGACTTTTGATGCAGTGATTTCTGTTAAAAAACACTGCATTGACTTGGCTTCGCTCCTGGTGACTGATCAGCATCTGAGACAGTCTGTCTGACCGCAATTCAAAAGAAAGAAAGAGAAAGAGAAAAGACAGGAAACGACCGAGGGAGGAAGCAGGAAAGGCCTCCATGAATAACCCCCTACCCTTGAAATACACCTGTGTGTCTCCTTTCAACCCTGCATGTGACCTACGCTGTGTGTCGACGTGTGTGTGTGTGTGTCAGTGAGCCTGAACGCAGTTACTTACGGTCTGAATCACTGCCATCCTGCTCACCCTCTTTGTTCTTGTAGAATGGGAACTTTCGTGTAAAGATGAAATTCTTTTTACGTTTGTCATTGAATGACTGTGAAGGGAGAGAGAGCATGGGGCAGACAGGTATATCCGACTGCTGTCACGTTCATGCTGACAAAAACAACTGCTGGCACAACGTGGGACGTCAAGAAGTTATGGCCACACGACTGGAGCTTTAGCAAAGCGAGAATATTCATTGCTGTTACGCCCAGATTCGTGTCATTTTCATGTTTTTCAAAATTTGATTTCATTCTAGTTGCAACAGCACTTATTTTAAATCCTAATTTTAAATCCTGTATTCCATTTCCACACAGATTTGAAAAACAATTTTCATATAACAATTTGACTCTATGCATGATGCTAACAGCTTTGATTTGAACCACTTTTTGTTTCCACTTTCTGCCCCATGATGAAGATCGCTTCCACTAAAGACAGAGAAAACCTTTTAATGTTGTGATTTAATTTGGTAAAACACCACAGAATATCATCCACATTATCTGCGCATTATAGTTAATTTACAAAACAACATTACTTAAATCTGTGCTTTCATTTCCATTTACTATCGCAAATTGGTGAGGGATGTAATTTGCTTAAGTGTATTCACTTCATTACCTTCACTTACCAAGTGCATATCCAAGCCATTTAAACAGTGTAGACACTAACTGATAGTGTTGATAAAGGAAATCATAATAATGTTAAGTTTTTTATCAATAGAAAGTACAGAACCTGTCCTATACAAAGCTGTTACCATTGTGCCTTTTCCCTCAATACACGGAGAGCTGAGGTGGGAAAATGTCAGATACACTCTCATATTTCACTCAGACAAATCAAATTTTAATATAATTGGTGCAGCAAATATGAATAGCTCTTAATTTTGTTGGTCTGTGTGTATCGGGTAACACTTCACATGAACTCTGGTTTATAACACATTCATTGTGCCTAATTAAAGCCACATGTCATTTTTCCAGGCTCTTACTGTGTCCATCTAGGAGAATAATTGGTACCATGACTGCTTGACGTGCCACAGTTGCATCAGAGGCATAAAAAAATATATAAGCCAGGTGAGAAAAGAGTTACTGAGATCATGCATGAGAGAAGTGACATAACTGGGGTTTAGTGAAAGAAAAGACTGTTGGAAGCAAACCAAAAAACATGCAGTGACAGAAATGAAAGGTCAGGTTGTAGGGGCTGAGGTGGGGACTTCAAACAGTGACTGATCTGTGTCATCATTTGAAGACAAAATGATGAATGATGTTGCTGATATGTAATATATTTATAGCCACAGTCTGTAGGCTTCCATATGGAGAGGATGGAGATGAATGTTTATCTTTGTTTATTGTTTCTAGCTGGTGTGTAGATGATTTTGGGATGTAAATTATATACCCAAAATGTGGTTCCAGATACTCTCTATGGTTCAATAAAGTTTCAATTATCAAACTTACATTTTTAAAACAACCGTACAAATGAAATATCAAGCTGTTTATTTATTTATATTTAAACATTGCCCTCTTAATTAAGAAGGGACTGACTTCTTTGTCATTAAAATAATCAGTAATTAACATTGTGAAAGTGAAAATATATTTGCAACAGTTGCCTTAACATAAAATAACTTACAGAAATGTTGGGGTGTGGCTCACAATGTTGTGATGCTTTTGATGGAGGTATAAATGAACAAACACACACGCATGATGAAATGGGCTGATGTGTTCTACTGAATCACTGAAATCCAGCTAGGAAATCTGTCATCATGTCAGACTAAGAAACTAGGAAAAGACTAAGAAAACCTAACATCTGGAAAAGCAAATGAACATGTGCTCAAATGTGTTTACACAGAGAGGCACGTATTACAGTATTTTGCCTTTCTTTAAATAAGTCACAGAAAGCTTAACTTTCTTTCTCGCAGAAATTTCACAGTCACATCCCAGTAACACTAATAAATCATCAGATCTTTTATGATAATATCACTTGGCTCTTTCCAGCCCTCAAAAAGGCACTTACCCCTTTTGAATCAATTGACCCGGGCTTGGCGTTGAATTTCACTGTCTTTAGACGCGCCCGCTCTTTCCTCTCAACCCTGCCAAGCAAAGAGACATTACAGTCATTAGCCGGCCAGATAAAAGCACTCAGAGTGACATTCAGCGAAATTATGAAACTTTGAAGTAAAAAAAAAAAAAAAGAAAAAGTCTTGATCGTTTGTACTGCAAGTTCCTCAATATTCCTGTCCTCCTTGGTCATTACTGTTAATATTATGGAGGTTGTTGAGAAATACAAAGAAGTTAATAAAATAATAAAAAAAATAAGTCATCAGATAGAACTATTGTCTTGGTGTCATGGGGTGAACACAACAAAAACCAATGAAAAAAAACTGCTATGGAAGGTGAGGTTCTTTGAGTTCCTCGCTGAATTACAAAGGGTCAATAGAGGAACTTGGACAGATTTGTAGAATTTCTTCCAGAAACAGATGTCTATGGCCCTCTCACCGTCTCTTGCTGGGGATGACGCCCATTTCCTCGCTGTCCCCGTGCGGGGTGACCCGGCGCGCCTGCCACCACTCGTCGTCTGAGGCGTTGATGACGTGGAGGATGTCCCCGTACCTGAAGCTGAGCCCTTGGCTAGGGAGGCCGCTGTCCTTCGCCTTCTCGTAGTCAAACAGCGCCCTGTTCCCGTAGGGGGGGGGGGGGGGGGGAGAGAGAAGGGCTCATTAGGGACTCATTTGGAATGGAGAAACGAGAAGTGCAGCGTTACCGGGTCACAGAGAACAGTGACTGCTGGCAACTCCATGGGGGTTGCTATAATAAGAAATGTTCCTTAAACCCTTATCTGCCACCCTGCTTCAGCCACAGATCTCACACTTGGTTTCTGAATGTCACTTACAGTCACTTCACAGATACTCCATTGCATAAACTATAATTGTTTCAAATACATCAGGAATCACATTATTCTTATCCTGAGGCATTTGTATGAAAAGTGAATGATATAAGTTCATCATGACAGCCTAGAATGAATAAGTAGAGAATTTTGGGAGTGGAATGACTGGATTTTTATTCTTCCTCCACATTTCCAGATATGAATTTAACATGGACATGCAAATCTAGGTTAAAATCCAAAACAGACCAACCTCACATAGAGCGATCTCTTCTGATTGGTTCGCAGGGATCCTGACCCAGAGCTCATGCTGTGGTTCATCATCTGTTCCCGCAGGTCGTGGATTTTGGCCTCGAAACGCCCGTACTCTGCAAGACAAGGTCGGTACGGATCAAGACCGACAACCGGGTCTGGATTCAGACTCCATTACATCCTGGGATAGAGGGACTCAACCTAAGGATGCCGCTGAACTGAAACTTAGTGGGACCGTGAAGTGAAAAAAAAAAGGATTCATTTGCATTCTTAAGCGATGTTCCGCACCATAATATACTTAAAGCAGATGATGAAAAAGACAGAAAAAGTATGCCTCCGAGAAATGTGCGCTCAAAAATAAGCGTTTGTGTAGAATTTTGATCAACATCTCAGTGAGCTTGACCTGCTGCACTGGATGCTCCTTTCCATGTTAATGTATATACAACGTTCTATTAGTTTGTCTTTAACACAAATTCTAGCAATTTCAAAAAAGGTACAATGATCCTAATAAGTTACAGCAAGTAGGATGATGAGTGTCTTCTTACTGCTTCTTTGCTATTTTATTAAACTGCCACCTCCTCAAATACTGTGTTATTAGTTGCTGCGATTGAATAGTCAGTTTAACTCCAGCTGTTCAATTCAAATACTGTATTGTAATAAAATGCTGTAATAAAATAATTCCTGCCCACATTTCCTTTTTATCAGAGCCACTCAATAGGAATTGAGCTCTGATTTCTCTTCTGTGTGATATTTAAGACTATCTTGATTATTTTGGTTTCCGTTTTTTGATGAACTCTATGATTCGTAACCTATAATTTAGCTCTGTAGTTTTGGTTATAGCTCTTGTACAAGTGGGCAAAACATTTTTGAAATTGTGCAGAGGATATGGACTGATTCATCCAAACTTCTAAGAAATTTCTGTGATGTACCCACAGGCCTCCGGCGGTACACTCGGAAAACACTTGTCCTACGCATCACTCTCCCCCCCCCCCCCCCGAGGTGTCCAGTCGATGATGTCTGAAGCCACGGAGCGAGCCGCTCTCGGCGAAGCAAAAGAGGATGTCAGGACGCGGAGACCTGCCTCTCCCTTGACAAGTATGCTTTTCCCTGACAGTGCGGTTACGATGAGGACGAAAAGTGCTGATAACTTCAGGCACGGCTGGCTAATCTGTCGCCTAAAGAAGAGAGAGAGAGCGACCGGTAAAGAGACGTGACACGAGCAGCCACTGCGCCGCTGTCACCGTGCAACCTGCGTTCGGTGAAAGGAGAGCGAGAAAAAGACAGAGAAATACATGATTTTAGGTGAAAAAAGACTAGATGTTTTGTAATGTTGAACGAGATTTCTCATTTAAAGAGCTTTTCAAATGTGTTATCCATTAAAACCTGATTCTCTACAAGCTGCCCCACTTGTAATTTCTCCTCCAAAGATGATGCCAGAGTTTCATTTCTATTACAGTGTTTTGCTCCTTCATCATCCCCCGAGACGCGCTAATAGAAAAATAATAAGCAGTCTGAGCCAAGGAAACTTCCAAATAATGAGATGACTTCCCATACTGGACAGACGGCTTTACGACAAAATGCAAAATCAAAATGTAGTTGTAGCAGCATGCAGATTTCTACATCAATTAAATTCACTCCCTTCTTTAATCCTCAATTTTTCAATTCTGCCCATCTTTCTCCAGAATCAGACTCACATACCTTTCTGCATGTTCACTTTGCTGCTGTGTCTTCTACTGCTGTCTTCTATCTCTCTGTCCACCTACTGCTTCTTCCCTCTGTTCTTTACACACAGTCCAATACTGTGACTATGCCTGGTGCAGCACTAAGTAGTGATAGGAAACTGCCTCTCTCTCCTCTGGCTGGTCATAGGAAGTACAGGGGCGGGGCCGAGTGGAGATGAACGTGTCAAGCAGAATATAACCGTTTCCAAACCATTGGCTGTTTGCTTTATCACTCTAGTATAAGATAATGCCCCACCAAACTGAACTCCTCTCCCCTTGACACATATCTGATCATGCACCCAATCAGAAATACGTTTTTATTATCCTCCTATTTGTGAGGACATCACAATTTTTGTTGGGGAAAGCTGAGATGACAAACATCTAATATCCCTTTGGAATAGTATGTTCATTTAGAGAAATTAGAAATTAGAGATTGTCTTTATTCCCTATATATGATTGAGTTTTATGAAAAACTGTCATCATGGACAATTGTGCCTCTATCCATGCACAGTCGTATTACAGAATCACAAGACTGCAGATTTGAGATGATTTGGAGTTAAGCGGTCTGAAACACATTACAGTGGAAGTTCTGAGTCATCCAATGAGATGAGGAGGTTGTTGTTTTCTGGAAATACATGGCCATAGTGTTAATGAAGCCACGTTAACCTGACCTGATCTGAGTTCATCACTCAAGAGCGTATGTGCAGAATAAAGGTGAAAAAACTCTACATGGTAAAACTCTGATCTTCCAAATTCTGTTGAAAAAATGTCTTCAACTAAATTCAGACATAAATTGAGGTCCTTGAAATTGGCCCTAAATATATCTCAAGACAAATTCAGTTGTCTATTTTCCGTTAACTCCTTTAACTCTCAGTTGAAAGACCAAGGCATGACTCACAATTGGTTTCCAGATTATTGACGAAAACTAGATGCACATATCACCTCTCTATTCTGGTTGTGTTAGTTTCATAGCAGATCTTTTCACCTCTTATATGCCAGAGCTGGCTGTCTTTATCTGTGGTCTTTTTTCAACATTGCCTGCAAACCTAATTTCGCCTTGTGGTACAAACACAAACAAAACTCTGAACTGAATTTAATTCAATCTCTGTCATTTATAAAGACGGTACTCCTTGGCATGCAAACAGTCCTGTGGGACTATTTTTTGGCGGAAGCATGTAAATGACTGTAGCTTGTAATAAAAAAGGGTGATTTGAGGTCCTGATGCGAAGCTGATCATCCTTTTGGGGCTAATTTTGCACGCTTTGGCTTGCTGTACATTCTCCCACTTACAGTATTACACGGCTACATTCCAAAGACATTAATCATTTCATATGAAATATTGATTTTAAATAATTTTATTACACGCTATGGTAATTTGCATGATTCTGCCAAAAAAACGGTCCTGCAGGACAGTCTGCAGTAACCTAGGAGTAATGCCATTTTGGCACAAGGTGTTGTGAGCAATCAACAAAACTGACTGGACTTGTTGACTGCAGAGTGATATGATTAGATGTGAAACAGCAGAAATAACTGACCTCAGAATGCGTTCATTGGATCAGAATTGAGTATTCAACAAAGCTGTGTAATAAAACTAAATAAATAAATGCCTTATAAAGTGAAGTGAGTTGCACCACTTGAGTGACCATGATGCCTTGCCATGGGATGAGACACTGTGATAACACTGTGACTGAATATCGGCACCCTGCCATTGTTTCCAAGTGCCTTCTTTTCTGCTTTTAACATCCTTCATACAACATAAGTGGGTTGAACAGCACATCTTTTCAAATACATTTTAAAAAGGGAAGAAGATGTTCAAGGCTCAGGGTCAAGACCTGGGAGCAAATGAAACACAAGGGACAGTGAGGAGGACTGTACGAGTGGGTGTGCAGTTGAGGAGTGAGAGTAAAATATCAGGAAGAGGTTGGGAGAGACAGGGGTCGGGGGTGCTTCAATGGGTCATATGCCCAGTGGACAGGGGTGAACAGACTGTCTGTGATTGCATTCACTCAGTGACTTTCCCTTAGCCAAGCCCAGGTGAATGATGCTAATACTCAGAGCAGCCACTGGTGCCATTGGCACAAACCTGGTGCTGGAGACGGGGCCCGTCGCGGCGAGCATAGAGCAAGTTCTGATGGGTAAGAAGAGAGAGCAGTTGTTAGTCCCTGAGGGTTGTAGAGTCCAGTTAGCTTTAAGTATGGAGCTGGACAAATGAGATGCAGGTCAGGTGTTAGATGAACCCGATTCTGGCTGCAAAATTTCTGGCTCTTCCCACTTCCTACAGAGGGCTTGTTGATTGAACATAATGCCAAATTAAATTCCCGCTCTACCGATCTCTGGCACATTACTTAAAAGTCTCTTGTGAGAGTCTGATCTGACAGAGCAAACTCTAAATTTGTTTTTGGTCGGTTAGACTTGCATCTGTTCTCGAAATCTTTCAAAATTGGAAACGTCTGAAAGGTAGAAACAATTTAACACCAGTTTTCTGGTCTCTGACCAGGTCTGACTGATGTTCTAGAGAATCTTCATGTTAGCAGCACAAGTCAAACGTTAATTAACAAACTTACTAACAAAACCTCATCTCAAAAGAAAAGGATTTTGTCTTTTTGACTGTTAGGTTAAAGATTTGAAAGAGAATAACCCTAACCTAGATATTTTCTGAGGCAAACACACACTGCAGACCTTGGTCAGAGACTGAAGTAGTTTGAGTTTTTCAGTTTGACACCTTTGTGACAACGAGAAGTCTCTGACCATGAGTCACTGCCTCTGCAGCCCTGCAGTAGATACTGCTACTGCTGACCTTAATCAGATGAGGCATGTCACCAATCAAAGCTGTCTGATCCGCTAGGCAACTATGGAGCAGGGTTGTCAGAGAGTCTTGAGCGGTTTTGAGTTAGCGTGAACATGTCCCGCACGGGTTATAAAGCATTTATATGGCCATGTTAAAGGACAAAGAAACCACAAACTATTTTAAGACTCATATATGCAGTCATTTTGTTTTGCATCGTCAAACAATTTCCACTGAGACTGTGTGTAAGAAGTCCAAAAAACTCCAGTTCTCAATCACTAATCAACTCCTATAACTTCTCAATGAGAACAGTTCCCCATCAATATCACTCAACAAGCAGGGCAAATGCACATAGAGACAGGCCTAAGCGGAACTACAATGCTAGTGGGATGAACACTCACCCCTGCCTGAAGATTTATATTCCAAGAACCTATTTTCAATGTCTAATGATCCAAGTCTAAACATCTTTTTTTGTATGGTGAGGTGAGTACTTTGTTGCATAACTATATGCAAAAAAAAGGAGCACTTTCACTGACACTCTCATGAGGCTCTTACTATGAAGGTGAGTGGGTAAATTGGATAGGAGAAAGTCAGTGAAAGTGTCACCCATCGTGGCAGGGGAGTGCTGATTAATTTTTCTTGGAAACATCCGTGACCTTAACTCAAATCCCATCCACAAGAGAACCATGTAATAATCCACCCGGTGCTGGATTAGTCTGAGCCTACCCTAAACCCTTAAAATCACCTGAGGGGTATTGAAGGGACGGCGCAGACTTTGGGGTTTGAATATCTCACACCAAACGGGAAATGAGAAATGCGAAATGACCTGACACCTCCGCCCCTCATCCCAAGAAGAAAGACTACATCACCAATTAAAGGAATCTGTTGATCCTTGTTAGACTTTGACACTTGGACATATCTGAGCTGACTCACCTTCTGGTCTGTACTGGGCAATGATGGTGACCATTTGTCCCGCTCCTTTCAACGCTGCCGCTGCTTGTTCGTGCGTGGCTCCTCGTAAGTCGATGCCATTTACCTGTTGTGACAACGAGACAATTTCAAAGGATTATTTTTTCTCTTCTATTCTATTGGACAGAATACAGAGGAGATCATTCCAGAAAGATCAGAGAGAGAGAATGACCATAGATGAGCTGGACTTGAGTCATTGCTAATACATGATATGCTTTGCGTGGAAAGACGCTACACATTTTATGCAGATTTTATTCAACTAATTAAGCACAAATTTACCATCCTAGCCAAATGTCCATGGTTAAAGTACAACGAAAAGTTCTCCCTGTTTTATGCTGTAAAGCAAACTCCCTTTGTGCTGTAAAACATCCAGCAGATTTCCCGCAAAATTGGACCTGGAGACACATGACTTAAAATGTATAGAGGCCGGTAGATGCTGCCAATATTCTTGCCGTTGGTCTCGTATTTTTATGGTAATTATACTAATGTCTCAAAAAGAATCTGCTTATGATTTATGATGTTAAAATGCTACAAGGAGCATCTTTATGGGAATGTTTTATAGGTTATGTCTAACAATATGTTGGCCACACTCCCTCATTAACATTTGGTGTGGCATGCTGTTGGGAACAAACCCCCAGTGACAGGGCAACTGAACGATGGCAGCAGACCAAATAGCCACAAGTGTAAAAGCAATACGAGGCATGCTGGATGTGAACGTAGAGAAGGCACCAAAGAGAGAGAAAGGAGTGCATGCTCAATAGGTGGGGAGAGACAGAGCAAGTTATTCTTAGACTTCAAAACCAGGCCACCGTTGGAATGTTAACCGCCTGCTTTCATCAAGGTAGACTGAGGTGCTGATTGGACCGAAATTAACCGTCAGACTGTGCCGGGTTGATTTAACAATCTGCTGGCCGCAGTGTACCACAAGGCTGTAATGAAATGAGACAGCCTAATCTGTTGCACAGTGTGGTGTTAGTGTGGGAGGCAAACTATTACAATTAGCTATAATGAGGCAGAACAATCACTTCCGTTCATCTACTGCCCACTGCGTAGTCTGTTGATGATCCCAGTCAGTTGTCATAAGAGACTCTACCTACACTGCTTTTTGTTTGTTTGTTTGTTATTCTGCACTCATGGCTATTGTGGCCTGGAAAATTCAGGTTGTGGTTTTAATCCGTGATTGTAAAGCCACACCCTTAATGACAGTGGAAGTAATATTTGACTCAAGTAGCCTAGCTCACTAAATAGTGTTTTTTCAATCCATTGTCCAGTTACCCACATAGGCAGCTAAACCCGGCAGACATCACCAAATCAAATGGGGGTCACAAGATGATTTTGGGGAGGTGGGGCTAATTGGATGTGGGCAAGATGTAAATTTACATTTCTTACATTATATTTTGTTTAAATGATGATTAAATGATTAAACAAATTAAATAGCCTGAAAAAGAAAATTAAAAGTTTTGGTTTTTGGGGTTCCATACCAAAAAGGTTGAAAGCTATTGCTCTACATGGCCCTCCAGTACAATACACTATATGATCATAATCATCCTTTTTGCTTGTAGGAAAATGTTACGAGTGTACCTTAAAAGCCTCCCAGTTTGTAGATTTGTCTCTATCAACTAAAACCAGGAGCTCTGTTTTTGGATCATGTCCACATTAGTAATCACCGTTGTGGCTATTGTTCTAAAGGCAACTTCAGCATGAGATGTGTGGAATTAAACCACCTGGTCTCATGCCAACTAGATTCAGGGCCAGATGCTGTTTTCCAGACATACATTTGTTTACATGCTCAAATGCTCTGGTGGTATGTAATATGGATGCAAAATAAACCAGCACCTATAAATGGGGAAATCAAGAGCACAGGAGCATCAGAAACAGTCTATCAAATATGACCTGGATTATTTGAAAGACAGGTTAAATCATCTAATTTAGAATCTTCACTTATTCACCGTGACATTCTTTTGCAATAAAGTTTCATCATTTGACATGATGAAAAGCTACTCGGATACGATAAAAATAACACCAAAGTCATTCTACATTTTACCATTTTTACAAATTAATAGATCTGAGAAATTCCTGGAAGGGCTAGTCATACACCCTAAACTAGATTCCTAGGTTTGGTACAATGGATAATAAAAGCTAGCGTTGCATCATCTTAAAAGCAAGAGATGACAAGATGATGCAAGAGACCAATTTGGTATACATAAGCTGCAGAATGCATAAATGCAAAAAGCCACGGTTGGTTTGCTACAGTATAGACCTTAATGTAATGGAAAATCAAGCAAGAATAATTAATCTACAAGTCAATAGTGGCCACAATTCCACTTACGTAGAGCGACAAATGTGGCTTGAGAAAAATAACTATATTACGCTACAAAAAGAAATATAGCCCTACAATAAAATTTAGAGGGATGCTGTAAGAATATCCCAAAACTATAAACTATATATAATTTCCGACATGGATATTGTAGGAATATTATAGTGATGCCATAGGAGCTAAAATTACCATGAAGTATGATCACTATAAACTCACTATTGAGTACCACAAACACACTATATGTCTCTATAAGAATATTACAGTTATGATTTGTTAGGAGAATAAAAAGAAAGCCATGGATGTTCCTGTTTGGCCCTGAAAAGGAATCTAGGCCAGTAAGACTGTAACACTTTCCATTTAATATATGCTTATAATATATAGAACGGGTCTTAGAAGAGTTCACTAATTTAAAGCTCGATCTGTAACTGCAGTGTTTGTGACCCTTGTTGAAATCCTGTTGCCTCATTATTGACTCTAATTTATTGGTTTGAAGAAGTTTTTTTCACTTTTGATATAAGGACTCTCAGTATGTGACAGCTAAGATAAGTTTAGGGTGCTTACATTTGTAATATTTATAACCAACAGAGTAAAACACATCTGTATTTTGAATTATGATTGGTTAAGAAACATCAAGAACTCAACCTGCAGGTCAAACATTTCTAGAACACACCCAAAATGTAGATGCTGAAATACAATCTGGGTGGCATCTTTTTAATCTAAGGTTATGATGCATGACTTCTAACCTCATTCACAAATCCCACTAAATCTCTTATAACACGGGTGTGTATTCTTTATTAAAAACGGGACTTAGGTGGCGGCCGGTGCGCACTAACCGATAAGATCTGGTCGCCTCGCCGCAGCTCGCCGCTCAGGTCGGCGGGCCCTCCCGCCAGGATGAAGGAGACGAAGATGCCCTCGCCGTCCTCGCCGCCCACGATGTTGAAGCCCAGGCCCGTGGAGCCTTTGTGGAGCACCACCTTCCTGGGTTCCCTGTACAGACAGGTGAGATAGTACATCAGCTCGGGGGAGTCGGAGGGTCGCAGCATCTTCGGCCGGAGGAGGGCGGACAGAAAGAGAGAGAAGAGAGAGAGAGAGGTGGACAAGGCTCGCACAGCAACGCCGACACGAGCCTCTGTGCTGCTTGGCTACAGGCGGCGGAGCACAAAGATTGCTGGAGCTCCACAGGGGGATGGTGCTCTACTTAGGATCACTTGTCCCCGATTCTGATGAAAAAGGAACCTCGGCACAGACTCACTCACTCTCTCTCTCTCTCTCTCACACACACACACTGGACGTATGCATAGGTGTGGGATGTGTGCGTACATGCAGACATATACTGAAAAACACTCCTGGCGCCAGCTCCCACTGGGTCGTTGTTGTTGCTGTTCATTTCAAGCAGAGGCTCCCAAACACTTTCATGTTTCATGTCCCCAAAATAGACGCAGATTAGGCCCCTGGATCCCCGTTTGATGAGATTTTGTCCCAGCCACCCACATATGGGAAGATTTTTGTTGTTTAGCACTGAATTGTAGAACTGTCTACACTGTAGGCTATGTGGGAGACAACAGTGGTGAGAGTGAAACCCATGATTAGTCAGTCTTATACATTCTCAAATGGGGGATAATCAAATAATAGTGAATTTAAGCTATTCTTCATTTTGCTCGGGACCCTCTGGAACCTTCTCAAGAACCCCTCGAGGTCTCCGAACCCCATTTTGAGAACTCCTGATGTAAGCATTGCAACTGTATTGCCACCATGCTTATCAGCTGGTGACAGATTCCAGTGTCTAGCAGCAAGAATACATTACCCTTCCCAAGGAGACCCGTTAGCACCAGTACAGTAATCTCATCATGAACGCTATCCTCCATCTTTGGCAGCATACTGCCATCTGCTGATAGATGCATCAACTACAGGAGCATGGTGTATGAGTATCCCCCATCATCAGTCACTGCGGGCCATTTTCCTTGAGGCTTTTTAGAGCAAAGCTGTTGAAAATTGACTTAATTTCTCCCTGGTCCCTGGAGGTTCTAATTATGGACCCTCTGTACAGCACCAAATGTTTTAGTCTGTCCTTTATAAAGTAAAATATATCATAGATTGGGAACCTTTCTCAAATTTGGCACAGAAAAACTACAAGTATGTTCCTAGAAAATTACCCTAAATTACCCAGTGTGTCAATCTGAGTCTAGAATCTTGGCTCTCCTGTTTCAAGCTTTGGTAGAAACTTGTTGATGTTCACCAATCTCTACTGAACTAGCCAAGATCATGTAGGTATTATGTTTTGGGATGAACTTCTAGGGTGAACTGGCATTTCTATCAGAATAGAGATGCACAGATTCCAATCTTGGCACTGCCATGGGCAACCACCCTTGCCTATAAGAAACCCGGCAAGTTTAATGACTTTTGATTACACATCGATGTGATTTAGACGCCCTACAGACTTAACTGACATTTTATTCTAAATAGATATTAGAGGAGTTTGTAGAAAGCTGCTGTGGGGCAGCTCAAGAAAGCAATCATGCAAAGGGCACAAGAGACTTTATATGGAGAGAATTTTCTTCCTCATTTGTGTAACATACTCTGCACTCTGTCTGTGGATAAAATCTATTGTAGCCCAAGATGGCTCATCACTGGAAAATAAACACTTTGTGACTGGAATACTGCTGTTGTGTTTGTAAGTACGCCCACGCGCACATTATGGTCCACATGGGAAATTGAATCAGCACGCTGCAGTGGATGCATGATTGATCAGGGACCTCATTCACTTGATATTATACATATGACTAATAAGCTACAATAATAGCGTTTGAAAAGCAACATTGTTATCAACTGTGTTCATTTCCAACTGCACCTAGTTGCAAAAGCCTTTGTAGTCAGGTGTAAAGACTGAAAGGCAGTACTACACTAACACTACAGGTAGGTCTATTGTATGCAGCCCAATATGTAAACCTAAGGTACAGAGTTAAGATAAGGGTAAACTGGACAGTGATGGAGAATGTGATGATACTGTATGATAGATGGAGCTGTAAAATTGGACCAGGATCAGTTGACATGCTGAAAGATGCCACGTCCAATCCGGACATTGAAAGATGAGGTCATTGTCTTTAAAAATGGCCATAGAGCAGATTGCATCAGTTGGCTAGTATCAGAAAAGAGGAAACTGAGCTCTTGTGTCTGTAAACTGGTCTTCTGAAGGAAACACCAGCGCCACCAAGTCTTTCTCCAATATCTAATTAAAGTGTGATTTGCCATGATAGTTTGTGATTTGCCTTAAACTCTGTTCATCGTCTAATAGCTTTGTTCCGTGATGTTTCTTGGAAACCTTAGTTCCTTTGGGAACCAGGGTTTCTCATTGTTGAACCTAACAATGATTTGATGTGCAAATTTCACTGAAGCTTACTTATACGGCAGTGAGTTTTAATGTAAAAATGCTTAATGAGCAAATTCAAAGCAAACTACCTTTTCAACAATCGTACTCTAAATGATTTCATGATTTAAAATTCAATTCTCTAGTGCCAGTGACTCCTGCAAAGGCTGCCAGCTAGTCGCCGAAGATTTATAGGTCATCTGTGAGATACACAAGTTGACAATTTACCTGCTATTGGTTTGGCATGTTTTTCATCTTGTGAAACTTTCTAACCTGTCTGCTAGAAGATTAGTGATAGGTTACCTAGAAGATGAGTTAAACTAGACTCAGCATCATAGCTGGTACATTTTTTCTCAGAAACTACTTATTTGTTCCTTTGGAGTAAATAAAGCCAAAATTCAACTTCATTTGAAATCACAACCTACATTTTTTAAAGTTTAATGCAAGCCTCTCAGAGAAGTAGAAAGCACAAAAATAAAATATTAAATATATATAGAAACGTTTATAAAAAAAAAACATAATAGCTGTATGTCCCAAGCAAAACAGGCCATAGAGGCTAAAGAGGGCAAAATATCCCAATGTGAAATATGATTCCCAAAACTTCCTTTTCTCCTTTCAGAAAAAAAGAAAAAACATCCTGCTGTTTCTTAACTTCATGTGAGTTGCCTCTTACTGCAGCCAAACTGAAGCAGTATCAAATTAAACAATGCACTCATTGGCAGATTTGGGTTGGGTGTGGACAGGATTGGGGTGTAACTACATATTTCACATTACTGTCATCTGAACTGTAATTGGTTAGAGTTACTGTAAAAAACATCATAAACAGTTGATTCCTTGTTGGTTTACTGAGAAACATGTTTTATGGTAAAAAATCCATCAAGGCTGTTTTGTCAAATTATAGACATAAACAGAATTTTACACGTTAAAATCATAGTTGATAATAGCACTTTACAGTGTGTAAATTGGAATAAGTTATTCATTTAAATGTATACTCTACAGAATGTGGAAGCGCAGTCAATCAAAAGTGACAAAATGTATTCAGATTAGTTTGAGTTAGAGAATTCTGATGGATTAGATGAATTACTATTTAAAACTGGTAACTGGTAATCTGTTTGGATCAGGTATCTACACTACACCAGGCTGGGTGAGTTACTGGCTGTCAAATGTGGTTGGGCAGGCAAGGTGAGGCTCCAAATAAAGGCAGACCTACGCAGTGCTGCTAATAAGACTATAGGTTTAATCCACTACTGGGAAAATGACCCTTGAAAAGGTCCCAGAGCATCCACACTCTGTCTCATCACGGTTTAGAAGAATCCTTTCACTCTTCAAGCTGTGCTGACTGGCTGAGAAACAACTGCGTATCAGTATCCAAACAACCGCTGAACATTTCACAGTCGTCTAGTTTCTCTCTGGGTCAGAGAAGCGGCCTGTAACTATAGGCAGAAGGCCATGCCAGTGACGCAGGATGTGTGGTGCCCTATTAAGATGCACATCACAAGCTGCAAAAAACAAAATCTCCACAGGAGGGAGAGCTGGACGCCCCTTTCACTGTCGCTTGGTTTTGTTTAGTCATCACCAGAGAGGCCAATGGATTTTGGAGGACGTTCAAGAGAAGCTCCAATTGAAGGGGTGACTATAATTACAGCCACGATTTCCTTGTGTGATTCTGGTTTGTACAGAACGTGATGGAGGGACATTTTAAAAGCTGAGATATCAACTTTTAAGTTCAAAACAGCAGCTAATTGATGGCAGCTTGGCCTTTCTAGCTGAAAAAAACCTTTTTCAGGCCAACATCTTAAAGGAGGGATCGGTCCATTGATGCCTACGACCACATAAAAGGAAGCCCTGAAAACACATTTGTTTTACAGTGTGTCACTATTCCAATAAAACAGTAACAAACAGATCTTTCATAAGGTTTGGATGCAACTCACACACTCACATAATTCCCCAGTCAATAGAAGACTCTCAAGTCTATAGCGGTGGCAGAGGTTAATAAAGCTGGATTACTTTCTGCACCATCTAACCGCACTCCTCGCAACATACTGCACTGTACTGTTAAATAATGTATCACTTTTCTAGCCGAAACATACATGTTAAAAATGTGTTAGACAACAAGTTATGAAGCTTTTCCAATGTGGAAATCTTTCTGCCACAAGTTTGTATTTGCTGGAAAGTGGTAAGAGCAACTTTGCACGTAAAATATTCCACGGCTGCATAAAATATGTAAATACACAGTATGTGAGCAATAGAACTTATATGTTTAAAATTTTCTGAGAGATAATAAGAGTGAGATCAAATCACAACATGAGCTCTTTCGCATCGTGTTACGTAAGTGCTCAAATATTCATCAAATCCTTTGTGTTTAAAGTCTTGACAAAAGAAAATATTAACTTAAATTAATTAAACCGCAATATCTGAAGTAGGGGATTCGCTGCGTTATCAAAAGAAGATGCTTTAAAAGGTGGTTGCTCATCTAATTTAACAGCGGTGCTTCATTTCGAGCGGAGCGGGGCCGACAGAGACGCTCGGCCGCTGAATGACTCAGTAAGCAATCTCGGAGCTGTCAATACAGGCTCCTCATCCGATGACTCTTTAGTGCACCTCCGGTTGCCTGGCGGTCCCCGAGCTGTGATTCACCCTATATTGGGTCAGTCATTGGAAATGATGCACTTATAACTCATTTTTATTCTCATTTCGCTTGAGACTACAATGAAGCGATGAAAGAACTGAGCTGTGAAAGTAACAGCGCTGAAACCAGGGACACTAAATAGTCGGGTCCAACCCCGGCTATCGAGCTACAACTTGTGAAATACATAACATTAAGCATTACTTTATTCTAAGTCAATACTGTTTCTTCTCCACGCACTAAATCTGAGTACACATAAACAGAGAGGGGTGATATATGGTTAGTTTTAGGCATTGGTAAGTGTTTACAGCAGAGGTTAAAGGTCAGGGCTGACATTATAAGGTTAGTAAAAGCATTTTACTACAACAAACAAGGTCACATGTCACCTTGGCAGCAAGCAACAGCCTTCACAATGTCACATTTATGACCAGACCAACTATGACAATGTATAACTGCGTTACATGCAAGAGAGCACATTACACACATAACCGTAGTTTCCTTCATGTGCATTACCTTCTTTTCGATATGCCAAAACAAATTTTAAAACCACTTCTAGAAGTTAAATGGAATACTGCTACATTTGCTTCGGCGACTTTCCGGATGTCACGCGCCCCGCCTGATTCTAACATAGGTTCCTTTTTTTGCGACAGGAGCGACCGACCCCCCTCCGCGTACAGCGTGAGCCCGACTTCGATAAAAGCCGCAATGTGCCGGCCGTAGATAAGGGCTAAGGAAGCTCCTGCTAAATCAGAGCCGTGCAGAGAGTGAGGCGAGCGGAGGGAGGAGAGGCATGCTGGCTTAAGAAAGCAAGACCGGGAGTTTTGTGGGTGGGGTGGAGGGTGGAGGGTGGAGGGTGGGGAATTGAGGGAGCGAGCAAAGCGAGTGAGGTACTGTACGGTATCATGCCATGCCATGTATATGGTGGGGTGGGGGGACAGTGGGGTTGAGGGGGGGGGTGGTGGTGGTGGCGGTGGAAAGTACCTGGTGAAGTCCGTGTCAGGGAACAGGCCTAAGTGATAAGTTGGGAGGGGGGCGGAGTGGAGGAGGCTTTTGTCGCACTCCACTGGGGAATAGTGGCGGGGGGAGGGTGCTTTGTCGCAAAGTTTGTTCACAGTGCTGTAAACTGGTTCGGGAGGCCTACAAGGGGGGTGAGAGACAAGAGCAGAGAGGTTAGTGCCCGGAAGAAGGAGACAGGGGGGGGAACGAGTGGAATGGACGGAGGGATGGAGAGAGATGACAGAGGTGTGTTGAAAGACAGAAAGGAAGAGGTATGAGACGAAGTACGGACAGCAAAAAAAGTGTCATAACAGACAAGAGGCACTCGAGCTGCCTAATGTCTCGCCGTAATCACCAGTTATGTTAATGCTGGCATTAATTAAAGTAATCAATGCATTAATTAGGAAATATTTCTATGTCAAAATACTTGTCTTCCATGGGTGGCATTCCTTAAAGCATTAAGGAGTTATAGTAGTGTCAAGAAAATCAGTTTGCCCTCATTAATATGCAAATGTATGCAGCGAGGTGCTCCAAAATCTAATCAGGTCATTTACTCTATAGGGGGAACCTGTGGTGTAAGGATGAATTGTGTTGATAACAATAATGTGTCTACACACACAGACAGACCACCACGATGACATAGTGTCCCACAAAAAAACACACTCTCTGTGGATTTATATGTAGTGATGGATGGGTATTTTGTTTTTCTTTGGATCCACAGGAACTGGGTTCAAATGTCATTCATAAATGAGAAAGGTGTTTCACACTGTACTGCAGTATTCAGCAGTAGAGAACACCCATAAATTCCAATTAAGATGTATTGAAGGGGCCTGGCATAAGACTTGGTTACTGTTACCTAAAGAATAAGGATTCATGATATGCAGTATGTTATGAAACATTTATCCAATGAGACTATATAGCCCAAGTTAATAAACAGGGTGAAACTAGATATTTCTGTAATTGGAATTTCAATCATACATAAATATCTTGTATTTACACTCCACTTTAACCGAAAATAGCACTTTGCATAGTTTTATGCTTTCTAGAACCGTAAGTATCTGTGCCCTGATGTACCCTGTGTTTTTTACTGTCCCTTTTCCCCTCTGCATGGGCATGGTAGAAAGAGAACAGAAAACGAAGTGAAAGAGAAAGTGAGTGAATGTGACAGTCATGACTGACAGATAGAGAGGAAAAAACAATACTGTAACGCAGGGAGTGAGAGGGACAGAGGGAGAGAAGGATGAATATTGCAGGGAGGGTGAAAGCATTAGCCTCTAATTTCATAACAAGCACAAAGAAATGTATTCTTTTTAGTTTTTCTTATTGGCAAGATCTATTTCTAACTATACTAAACAAAATGTAAAACTATCTCATACTGGCCAATAAATATGTGAACAAACATAATCTACTTTGGACATTATCAGCATGGATTCTAAATCTTTATCAAAGCCACCATTGCTTAATGTTGTAGATGATATGAAGTGTGATAGAAAGGTTACCTTTAAGGAGAAAGGTAAACATGAATATATAGACACATACAACGGCACTTCAGAATCGTTTCAGTGATGGTTGTTCAGGCGTACAAAACGAAAGGCTCACTCAAAACAAGGCGTGGTCTTGTGATGTCTAATTCAAATGATGCCTTGCGATGAAAACTGTGTGACATGGGATGACGAACGTGCAAGAGCATACAAGTGTGTGTCTGACCACACGAAATATCTCACCTCAACTGGAAGTGCTGGGAATCAAACCTGTGACCCTCCCCGTCATCTATCGAGGGATTTCTAAGTGGAGGTAGATGGAACAAGTTAACTTTCCATAACATCATTACTGACTTTGTGAAGTATTACATAATTTCAATCAGGAAGACTACTTATCATTCACTCATGTTTTCTCTTTACCCAGAGTTGGTTAACACTTTCCCTCTTTTCCAGAGAACCAATCAGAGTTAGCCGTCACTTCCCTCTCTTTTTCAAAGAGCCAATCGTCTAAGTGACAGGAGTATATACACGTCACCTTCTATGCTATTGCCCTTCTCTCAGATCTATGCCGTATGCTGCTGTCATTCCAGTCTCTGTGCTTACCTTCGTCCCTCCACCACCCCATCACCACCAATGTCCAGTTTACATCTTGTTTTATGTCATGAATAAACTTTTTCATTCGAGCATTCATCCTAGTCTCTCCTGATTGAAGTAGCATAAAATTGTCAGAGATGATCCTATGCTGGAATTCTGCTATTTAAAATTTTGCATTTTTATACATTTTTATACACATTAACCAAATTGAAAAGACAGAAAAAACGAAATTTGCTTGGACAGTGACACTTGGAGGCATGCTACAGAAAGCAAAACACTACACTGAGGAGAAAGGAAAGTGAAAACAGAAAAAGCCACATCCTCAAAAACACTGAAGTGAATTGGCCAGTTCAGGGATTTATAGAGGTTCTTCAACAACAGCATCTCTAAACATATTAAATCAGAGTCTATTAGGTCATATATGCCTCCATGGAAAAGCGATGCTAATCTGGCACAGGCACAGTGCAATTTTCTATCGTTGGCTAAACATTCAGTGAAGGCTGAATGTGTGCATGTCTGCTGTTGTGAGTGTGAAATGACGTGGATTCGAGTGTGTTAACTGGAGCATGCAGTACAGTAGTGCAGTAATTTATGCATAATGTGTGTGTTTGTGACACTGAGTCTGTGTGTGTGTGTGCACTATTGTGAGGCTGGGAGCCATACTATTGCAGATTAGAGTAGATGGATTTACTGTAGGTCTTGCCTGCACACTAGCTCATTTACACTCACACTCAACACTCACACACACACGCACACACAGTGTCGCATGGACTAGACTCGTGATGTCACTGCTTGGACTGCCCAGAGCATACTGCAGCACAACGACAACACCCCATCGCTCTCTCTTTCTCCCATCCTCCATCATTCCTGCTCTCTCTCTCTCTCTCTCTCTCTCTCTCTCTCTTACTGACTGTTGTGTGTTTGCACCCTGTTCAAACATGAACACATCTTCGTCCCAGCATCTACATCCCTACCGGCTGGCTCTGGCTGATGGAGGCCTAAGGCTTTCTGGGATCATTTCTAAATAACAGCGACACTCAATCGCACACCACAATCCTTGCTTGACAGTTCAGGTGGGTCAGGTTTTCTTTCAGGTTTCTTTGAGTCTTTCTCCATGCCAACTCATCTGACATTTTGGGATTGACCGCACCTCAAAAAAATGATTTCCCAAAATGTCATCCTGTAGCAAGCTGTGGCCAACTACACACTTTGTTGCTTACTTCATGGCACACTTGCGCAACAAGATGGTTCATCATGAAACGGCATTAACCATCTCAAGAAATGTATCATTGGTAAATAAAAAAAATAAATAAAAAAAGATCGGTAACCTAATGATGAACCTGATGAACTGGAGTCATCCAACTGGTGATCATCACTTATAGGCACTTATTGTAAAGAAATGGCTATTTTTCCCCCTTAAAATGCCATATCCTCATATAACTTAGTCTAGTCTAGTCTTATCCTCATATAACTCAGTTTAATAGTACGTTCTATAATGTACACTACAAATTCACATCATTAATATTTTCATCAGCCTAAAAAGGTGGGTAAACTATTCCCCAAATAAAACGGTGGGTAAACTGAGTTCAGGTGGGGTTACCCTCCACTACATCCCGGCTTCAGAGACTATGCTAGCTGCCAAACAGATAAGGATTTTTCGCTAATGAGCATGGCAGTACTGTCAAACTACTATTAATGAAAGAGTGTGAAGGTCTTGGGAAACCAAACTAAATGAGACCAGCGAATCCTCCCAATACAACGCTTTTCTTCAGAAAACCAAATGTTCTCTTGAAACCGATGACTAGAGACTGAAGAAGAGAGCGAGGACACGGGATGAGGCTGAAACCACATCAAGAAGTCATCTTGATCTGAGATCAGTCACTGAAATGACTCACTTTATATTAAACTGGAGGGACAGATGTAACACATGCTTCAGATCCAAAACCTTTATTACCAGCTGAGCTGAGTCATCGTTACTCTGCGTCTGTGTTATTCCACCTTGAATTTGGGGTTTTGTGCTCGTGTTGAGCTTCAGTAATGATCCAGCGGTGAGTTGCAGCAGCGGGAGGAGGTCAGGGCAGTTGGCTGGATTCCTCTTGCTGAATCATTCATAGTGCAACTAGCTGAGCGGAGGCAGGCAGTCAGTCCACATCAGACTAAAACGCAGTGACCTGGTATGGAGCTATAGGTGCCATTAAGAGTCTGGAGTCTGACTGTCCACTGGCCTGTAGGAGGGTTAAACCTTCCTTCTTATCTTTAATTCATTTGCCTTCAACTTGGTAAGGTTTCGCAGTTGAAATGCTTGAAACCAACTCTGACAATTTCCAACAAACTAGCAGGAGAATTTAATACCATGCACCTCTCGAGAGCAGCTTCTGGTTATATGTAATATTGAAGAAAAGGACAGGAGCGCCAACACACTGGCGCTTCAAAGGAGAATTTCAGGAGAAGATGTGAGCAATTAGCTTGACCTTAGCCTGAATTAGCCTGAGATTCTTTTCTTTTTCTGAGCTTCATAAGTATTTGTACAGCAATATAGCTTGTTGTTTTGGCTCCATGCTCTCATAACAAAGCTTGTGACATGACTATGCGGTTAAAGTGCAGATTGTAATGTTAGTATTTTCAGCCTTATCAAATGAACAGGTATAGAACTATGGTCCTTTCCTTACACGGTCCCTCTATTTAACAGTGGAAATGTATTTGGACTGATTAACATGACGTTAGATTCAATAAAGTAGTCATTTTAGTATGCTGACAAAAAAATCTTAACTGACAATAGACAGTACACATCTAGAGTAGAAATCTGCAACCCATAAACATTACAATACTACTATTACAATGCTATCTTATTCAGGTTATTTTGCCAGCAAGTGTATCTTTGCTTGCAAGAGCTGTGACTGTGCTCTAATTTACTCTGAGGAAGTAAACAGGGTGGTATGTGTTATCAAAAGAGCCTTGAATCATCTTGTGCCTGAGGGATACGGAATTAATTTTCCCCACACTCCTCACCCAGTTTAATAGAAAAATTCAGTAAATCTTGAATTTAGTGAAGAAACTAGAAGATTGGGAACAACCTTTGATTCATTTCACATCCAAAGTGATAAGACAATGAAGCCAAACCCACAAACAAATACTTGGAGCTTACTGTAGATGGATTGTGGGTTACGGACGTACCGTGGTGGCTTGCTAGAGCATCCGCCATATTTGGTCTAATTGTAATGAGAGGCACAATGTGAACAAGAGTGATATGAGCTAATGTAATACTGGTACACTTCAGGTCAGCGTGGTAATCTGAAGGCTATTAGGGACGCACCTTGGCCAAGAGCAAACGGTAAACCTCTTAGCTCCAAAGAGAATGGAGGACTAATCCTTCACTCAACAAAGCTTAACACAAGGGGTCCACCCTCCACTTATCCTTTGAAACAAGCTTTTGATATCACACTGCCACAATATTTCGCCACCGCCGAGTCTTTGTTTTGCAAGTTCAGTGTGACAAGTGTTATGCAATTCTTGTTACAGCAGCACGACAATGGCCTAATCTCATTGAGGCGTTACGGAACGAGATATTATCAGTTCAATTGCATTGTGATAACCGGCACTTTTCCCTGCTGTTGTGCTGCGTAATCCGACCTGGTCTGTCACTCTTCAAATGCCGTGACATATAACCAATAAGTAGGCCATCTGAGACGGCTTCTCAAGCCTTAACCTCATGTTTGACAAGCGTCGGGGGGAACATCCACCTGCTGCAGACGTTTGATGAGCAGCAAGACCAAAGATTTACTATGTTGGGAGTGTCTCCACGACTCTGTATGATAGAAAACTTGATGTTCCCATCCCACCCCGACCCCCACCCCACCACACCCCACCCCACCCCACCAGTGGCCCAAGCCTCGTAGCAGCTTGCTATGGGATTAGGTGCATCTGAAGTGGGGAACTGCTTATGTTTTGCTATGACTGACTCTGTCAGTAGTGCATCTTAGGGATTCTGCTGTTTGGACCGGGTGCAGCTGCCGGTGAGGAGTGACTGAAAATCTCCGAGCCCAACAGATAGATAAATACATAGAGAAAGGGAGGAAGACGGAGAACAAATACATGAGCGAAAATGTCATCCCGACTTTCATGTTCGGTGGCCACCCAAAAAACTCAGCTGACCCTAGAAAGACAGCAGGATAGCATCTGCGTCTGCCACTGATGATTAAGTACCACTAGAAGACGTAGGATAGGAGACACATAGTCCTCTACAATCAAAAGCTATTACTAAAAAAAAAATCTAATTTCTACCTTACTGCAACAGCGCTGGACTTGAAGCAACATTTAGTACAACATAAGTTGAATTTCTGGCTTGGTTGGACGTAAATATGGGCTACAAAATTTGCTTGAAGTTCCAATGATTTGCGGATGTGCTAAATAAAAATGACAAACATAAACCGACATGTTACCAAATGACAAAAGAAAGAAAAAAGAAGAAGTTTAGCAGGCAACACAACACAATACAAATACAGGACTACAGTAGACCAGTGGTTTTCAAATTGTTGTTTCTGGGGACCCACTTTTTCATCAATATTTGTTTCTGCAAATGTGACCAGAATGTTATTTTGCAGGCAACTGATTAGGGCTCATCAGCACCTGTTTCTCAAGAATCAATTAGGGGACACATCTTACTCATCCTGCAACCCACTTTTGAGTCCTGAGTCCATCTTTGAAAAGCACTGCAGGGAAAACCGGACACCGGGGTTTACACAGGAGAGGACATCCAAGGATGGAGAAAATTGGGGACTTTTCAAATCGCATCATAACTCCCAATGGGATTTTGATTGCTTTTTGAATTGCCACACAAACACAGACGACTCGGGGGGGATGGGGAAGTATGGGGGGGAGGAGGGGGGGGCAGACGAAGCCTCTACCTGTGGTTCTAGTAGTCTGGTAGGAAGGGAGGTAATTACCGTAAGAAGGAAAAACCATCCAACCTGTTTATATCCTCTTCCCCCAGTAAGTGCTTAGGGAGGGGGGAATAACTCCCAGGGGAGATGGGGGGAAGACCAGACTTGTACTCCAGAGTGCCGCTGTTGCCGGGGGAAGAGATATGATTTTCCATGGCTGGAGAGAAAGCTGAGGAGGAAGAGCGTGAGAGAGTGAGTGAGAGAGAGAGCGAGAGAGGGAGCTGTATAAACAGACAACCTAGCCAGTGCTGAAGTTCCAATAACATGTTGTTGTGAAGCCAAATGCTGTAGCTATAAAAAGTACTCATCCCCCTTGACATTTTGCACAATTTGTTGTACTGCAAAATTAGTTCAAAATATACTGAGTTGGGATTTTTGGCCTAAAATCTCCTCGCAGTACTTTTTTCTGTCAAAGTGGAGTGCAAATTCAAGACATTTATATGAAAGTATACATTTTCAATAACAGAAAAATATACCTTTGATTCTGATTGTGGTTTCAAAGAAAAAATAAACTATCATCCTTTCCTTACCATACTGTATATAAACGTGTGCTACTGTATATAAAGAGTGTGCTCTATCAATGTATGTTCTGTTTTCTAACTTTACTATGGACGTCAATGAAGAAATTGGACAGAAAAACCCAGCTGAAAAGTGCATCATCTGTACATAGGAATTCCATACTTCGCTGTGTTGTGAAGCAGAAAACACAATCCCAATAAGATGTACTGAAACGATCTGGTATGAGACTTCCTCACAAGAAAAGTAAAATTATACATAAAATGAAATGTATTCAAAATGTCTCACCAGATCCTAAAGATGAAGTATGAATAATACATGCAATGAAATGTTTTTGCCAGTGAGACAATTTAACCCAAGTGAGTAAAGGGAGTGAACACCTTTGCAAACTATTTTTTTTTCTGTTTTCTGTTTTTTGTGCAAAAAGTCAAGGGGTGAATCATTTTTATAGCCACTGTAAAAGCATCGGAACAGTGAATGGGAGAGACAAAAGCGGTGGAAGTTTTGTGTATTTATGAAAGATTCATTCATATACACAGTTTCACATATGGCTTCAGATGCATAAAAATCCCATGTGCAATAATTAGCTCAGCTGGAAAATACAGACTACAAGAGACACAGTGTATATCATACATATTAAAAGCTAACATCATACATTTACTCTGCATTACACTTTCTTTCTAAGCTTTCTAATCACAGACAAGTAGATCAGTTGAAATAAAAGAGATGAGGACTCACAGTGTGTGATATCAGGAGGCCCATAGGGATCTGATAAGTACACATTGGTGGGCTTCCCCACCTTTAGGTAGACCACGTCCGCCGTGTTCTTCAGTATGGCCACGGCCTCCTCATGGGACACCTCCTCCAGAGTGTAGTTGTTTACCTGTCCCAGAGAAAGACAGTCCCTGCGTGTTACATAAGGAGTTCTAGAGACTACTTCGTTGTTTCCTCGCTGCTCCTTTCAGACCAGTCCGGCGTGCTCCCTGCCTCCAGGAGACTGGATTATGACAGATGGTCTTCGGGTGAGAAGAGGACAGTAGGAAGGTAATTGAATTAAGTGCCGGTTAAGGAAGAGGGATGCCCTCCTGAACCGCAGGCCTTGCTATTACACTAAGGAGAGCCGGCAGTGGGAAAATAAGGTCGCTGCTTTGTTTCAAAACGTATGTCAGGGACTTCAGAAAATCAGCTTCTGGATAGAAGATGTATGAGGAACGCTATCGTCTGTAAGTGCATTTCCTGGTTAATGTATAAAGGGTAATCTGATTCACAGCAAAGCCATTGATCTTTCGGATGTCTGTTTAACTGTACAGCTTCCTGAGACACACATCCGGGCGCAAAGGACTTGAGCGTCGACTGGAAAATAGCTGCCTCCTCCAAGGCTGCCATCACTGAGTAATACTCTTCACTCAGCCAACCACAAGCCGTGTGGCACTGTGCCCTGCTCATCTCCTCAGCCAATGATTGAGCCGTATTCCCCCCACTTGGTGAAAGAGTTGCTAATGGAGTCCTAACTACCAGTACTGGACTGCACAGAAGGCACAATACATCAGTTTGCTAATTTGCAGACAGCTAGTATCTCATGTTATAATATCAAAAATCTTCCTGCAAAGTCAAAAACCTGGACTGAGTTGAGACCTGGTTGCTGTCCGGGCGATGCGTACTCACCATGAGCAGCCGGTCCCCGACTTGTAGCCGGGCGTCCTTCTGTGCCGCGCCGCCGTCAATGATCTTGGTGACGTAGATGCTGTTGTCCCCCGGGATGTGCTGGTTTCCAACTCCGCCTGCAATACTGAAGCCGAGCCCTGTGTGTGCGTGTGTGTGTGTGTGATGTGTGTAAATGAGATTAGCTTGTTAGTTTCGCCCACCCTGCCCTAAACCGCCACACCTATCATCATTTTGAAAGCTCATTTCTTCTAAGAAACGCTTCCCCATGTCTCCCTTCCCTTATCTTCCTCCTGTGCTCGCGCTGGATCTTGCTCCTGCCTCGTAAAATATATCTTTATCTCTTTGGGCTCTTATTTCCTCACTCAGCACTTCTCTATTATTCATAAATGTTCAAAGGACACAAAAATATTTGTTTCATCTATTGTCAGGATGCTGTGGCTCTGACCCATGTGCTCCTTTATATTTGGCGATTTACTGCAGGAGTTAAAACCTATTCTCACAATCTGGATTTTCTTAAAAAACTGAAATAATTCTGCCATGGCTTCAGTTAGTAGGACTCTGTGTCTTTGTGCCTAAGCCCACCTTTTGGTCCTTTGATGAGTTTGATCTCAATGATGGTCTCTAGCATCGGTCTGCGGCGCCGCACATACAGCCGGACGATGGAGCCCGCTACCTTGAGGGCCTCCACTGCCTTGCTGTGGGACACCTCGGACACGTCGGCATCGTTCACCCGCAGGATGCAGTCGTTCACTCTGGAGGAGGGAGAGTGGGGCATTTGAGGTGATGATGGGGGACACAGGTGGTCGTTGATAAGTGGAATGTATTTACTTAAGGTGGTCAGGCATGTGGGTTTTACATGTCAGGCAATTTTTGTGGTGTGTGCTTATATATGTATTACAGTATATGTATGTGTGTGTGTGTGTGATGTGTGAGAGAGCGGCATGTGGGTGAGGATGTTGAGTGTGTGTAGGCATGTGGGTAAGCAAACAAGTGTGCAGAAGCCAGAGTCAGAGAGCAGCTCAGTTTGAATCCCCCCGAGGTGTCGACCAAAACATCCATGCCCTGGCACTCAAGGACACAACTCTCCTGGGGGTTCTCATAGGGACCAGCTGGGACCCAGCACACACACACACACACACACACACACACTTCCAGTGGGAAGCAGAGCGAAAGAATCAGCAAACTTACACATCATCTCTTCTGGCGTCAATAAAAGTATCATAACATCTCATTCGTTTTTTACTATTTACTATAGCTGAGTGTTTAATGTTTATTTTGTTGCTTTTATTTTGTTGCGTGAACTTTTTTAGGGAAAGTGCTAAGCAGATATACTGTATATATAGTATTATTATTATTTAGATGGCACCACGAAACTAATATACCTACCCAGTGATGTTGTGGTAAATACAAAGGTACGTAAACTATGAACTCCAGTCGGTGATCAGAAGGTGAACAGCAATCAATATGAAATAAAACCTCACTCTGATGCAACTAATTTGAATATACATTGCGAATTTGTATCATATAGAATGAGGCTTTCATAAATAAAAAAGTGGGTTTACCCTCCACTACATCCCTATACCTACAGTACCGTTCCAATCCAACAGCCTCCATGAGAAACACTTAAAATGCTCCATGCAGCCCCGTTAACAGAATTGGCGCATTAAGTATGCCTAATGCTCTGCGACAGTGTCCCAGTGCAGCAATAGGAAGTGTGTCTGGCTTCTATAATGTTATAGAAAACCTAATCCCCCTCAGGCCCTCTTCCTGACAGGGATTAGACTTCCCCCTCCATCCATAATGCATTAAGTCTCCCTGCCCACCTTGGAGAGGGTGACCATCAATTAGGGTAAGTGTGATTTATGCCCGGCCTATGGCGGCTGCGATCTGTTAGAGGCTGACGGTGTGCATGCATTACACACCTCTCTAGCATCTATGATCTGACAGTAATGCTCTAGTGTTAAAGCTTGGAACCAAGCAGGGACTGGCATGCAACCAAACCCAGCATTACCCATTACTGCTAAAAGGCAGAGGAGGGGGTTATAATAGTTCCGCAGCGTACTGACAATCTGGAAAAGATTGCATATGCAAGAGCAACTATTTACACTACCACTTGTATTGGTGGGATAGCATCCAAGTGCACATAATGTCAGGACTCCTAAGCACTGCTCTCCACAGCACAACTTTTCTGCTCAATACACTGATTACATAGTGAAGCATAGAAAGGTGCTACTTCTTTTCTCAATTAAATTTGAAGTGACAGTATTAAATTGTTAAAGGTGCTACGTGCAGCATTTTAACATCAAGAAATCATTACCACATACATTTTGATACATTAGTGTAATTACTGTAAACAAACAGAATCATTGCCAAGAAGACTGGCAGCCTCTACAATGCATTTTACATTGTGCGCTACTGCGGCCGATTTTGGCGGGAAATCCTGGATTGCTTTATGGCACAAAGGAGGAAGAGGGTGTTGTTCTTCCAGCACTAACAGAGCTAAAGTTTACAGTTTCTTCCAATAGGAGATGGTGAAACGAGTTAAACTCCTATGAAAAAATCACTTCCAACATGTTTATCTTCTTCAGTAAAGCAAGAGAAAACCTTCAAAGCAAAGTATGTCTTTGTCACACTAACACTAGCACTAACAATGCCATTGGTGTGAGATAGAGGCTACCAATCATTTCCACCATGATCTTGTTTGTTTATAATACATATTCATGGTATCACAATTAATTTGACAATGACCTATTAATGTTTAAAAATGCTACATGTAGTACCATTGATGAATGGAAAATCCACCCTGAAAGAGAATCCACATATGTTAGTCCTATGGTTTTAGATAGCTCAGTCTAGATTGGTGAACATGAACAACTCTCTCCCAAAAGCTAATTTAGAACACTGAAAGAGTCAATACTGTTTTGTTGATTACAGAGGCACATTCTAGTTGTGCTCCTTTGTGTTCACAAAATAGGTTTTCCATTCATTATAACTCAGAGCCATGGAGATTTTATGTGTATGTGAATACATTTTCTGGTTCATACATGATTGCACTACAACTAAACAGCTCCAACAAACGTTCTAAGAGGCCAAATCATCATCAAAGGAGCAACTTGAGGCTTTGTCTCTTGATGATGTCAGTGATTAGAGCTCTGTGTTATCTGGTTTCATGCTTTGGGTAAGTATTGGCCTCTAAGATCACAGGAATAGCAAATCAAGTGTCAAGTGTAGTTTAGGGTTGGTTT
>NW_027283394.1:37500-39373 GCF_046629955.1 Centroberyx affinis | reverse complement strand
CGATTCAGAGAGCTGTGATGTGATTATAAAACGATTATCGATGCATCTTGATGCATAAAAATTTTTGATTTCTATACATGATTTATTTTTTCTCACTGTGTGACAACTTGCTACTTTTAAAACATAGCGTGTTTGTAATGATCCATAATTAAAATAAACAGATGAATTTACTAAATTCATCTGTTTATTTTAATTATGGATCATCGGTCGGGTTGATGGGGTCAGATGCAGAATTGGTTAATTGAGGTGAAACAGACTGAGCAGCGAGTTACTTTCTTCACCTCAGAGTTGGTTTAAGTTGTTTAGTGCTGCAGTGTGTGTTGGTCAGCTGGTCTCACTGTGTGTGTTCCTGCTGGTCTCACTGTGTGTTGGTCAGCTGGTCTCACTGTGTGTGTTCCTGCTGGTCTCACTGTGTGTTGGTCAGCTGGTCTCACTGTGTGTGTTCCTGCTGGTCTCACTGTGTGTTGGTCTGCTGGTCTCACTGTGTGTTGGTCTGCTGGTCTCACTGTGTGTTGGTCAGCTGGTCTCACACTGTGTGTGTTCCTGCTGGTCTCACTGTGTGTTGGTCAGCTAGTCTCACACTGTGTGTGTTCCTGCTGGTCTCACTGTGTGTTGGTCAGCTGGTCTCACACTGTGTGTGTTCCTGCTGGTCTCACTGTGTGTTGGTCAGCTGGTCTCACACTGTGTGTGTTCCTGCTGGTCTCACTGTGTGTTGGTCAGCTGGTCTCACACTGTGTGTGTTCCTGCTGGTCTCACTGTGTGTTGGTCAGCTGGTCTCACTGTGTGTGTTCCTGCTGGTCTCACTGTGTGTTGGTCAGCTGGTCTCACTGTGTGTTGGTCAGCTGGTCTCAGTGTGTGTTGGTCAGCTGGTCTCACTGTGTGTTCCTGCTGGTCTCAGTGTGTGTTGGTCAGCTGGTCTCACTGTGTGTTCCTGCTGGTCTCAGTGTGTGTTGGTCAGCTGGTCTCACTGTGTCTTCCTGCTGGTCTCAGTGTGTGTGTTGGTCAGCTGGTCTCACTGTGTGTTCCTGCTGGTCTCAGTGTGTGTGTTGGTCAGCTGGTCTCACTGTGTGTTCCTGCTGGTCTCACTGTGTGTCGGTCAGCTGGTCTCACTGTGTGTTCCTGCTGGTCTCACTGTGTGTCGGTCAGCTGGTCTCACTGTGTGTTCCTGCTGGTCTCACTGTGTGTTCCTGCTGGTCTCACTGTGTGTTCCTGCTGGTCTCAGTGTGTGTCGGTCAGCTGGTCTCACTGTGTGTTCCTGCTGGTCTCACTGTGTGTCGGTCAGCTGGTCTCACTGTGTGTCGGTCAGCTGGTCTCACTGTGTGTTCCTGCTGGTCTCACTGTGTGTTCCTGCTGGTCTCACTGTGTGTCGGTCAGCTGGTCTCACTGTGTGTTCCTGCTGGTCTCACTGTGTGTTCCTGCTGGTCTCACTGTGTGTTCCTGCTGGTCTCAGTGTGTGTCGGTCAGCTGGTCTCACTGTGTGTTCCTGCTGGTCTCACTGTGTGTCGGTCAGCTGGTCTCACTGTGTGTCGGTCAGCTGGTCTCACTGTGTGTTCCTGCTGGTCTCACTGTGTGTTCCTGCTGGTCTCACTGTGTGTCGGTCAGCTGGTCTCACTGTGTGTTCCTGCTGGTCTCACTGTGTGTTCCTGCTGGTCTCACTGTGTGTTCTGCTGGTCTCAGTGTGTGTCGGTCAGCTGGTCTCACTGTGTGTTCCTGCTGGTCTCACTGTGTGTCGGTCAGCTGGTCTCACTGTGTGTCGGTCAGCTGGTCTCACTGTGTGTTCCTGCTGGTCTCACTGTGTGTTCCTGCTGGTCTCACTGTGTGTCGGTCAGCTGGTCTCACTGTGTGTCGGTCAGCTGGTCTCAGTGTGTGTTGG
>NW_027283394.1:20000-32500 GCF_046629955.1 Centroberyx affinis | reverse complement strand
ATTCTTTACAAAAGCACTACTGTATATATTCAGTAGTGCTGATCTATGGAAAAGAACTGAATAAAGGCACTGAAGAAGCTGAATGTGTCCCAGCTGTGGACACTGGAGTGCGAACCAACATACCGTAAAACTCCAATATTAAAAGCCGAGTCCCTCTCACTGGCCGGGTGTGGCTGCAGGTTTTGACAGATAAAGGCCGGTCTCAATTAGAAGCCGGTTTCCATTGACGCTGTACGCTGTAAAAAAGTACGACCTGAAATTCAAGCTGTCAGTTGTTTGTCAGTTTCAACTTTCATCCTTTCTAAGGTAGGCTACCGGTAGTTTGATACGGGGCTCTCTCTCTCTCTCTCTCTCTCTCTCTCTCTCTCTCTCTCTCTCTCTCTCTCTCTCTCTCTCTCTCTCTCTCTCAGTGCGTGAGCTTGGCCTAGATGCGCTGTCTCTCGGAGCGAGATCAAATGAATGATTCATAATTGATATGTTATTCGATAGCCACATTTTTATACAAGTAATATTCATACTGGTTTAAATAAACAATTTGATAGTATTTCCCATCTTTGGTGAGCAAGAGTTTTGTGTGAAAGGAATTAAAGGTCTGTCCCATATAGAGCCTGTCCCAAATATAGGCCGGTTGAGTTCAGTGTTTGAAGCAAATAAAAGTCTGGGCTGTTAATTGAAGTTTTACGGTAAACAGACTTAACATATGGCCAGCTTCCTCACATTGTGTCAGAGAGCAGAGACATGAATTATGTGGCTTGTTAAAATAAACAGGAGTGGCCAATCGAGGCAAGAGGAGAGAACATTTTGCTAGCTAAGCTGAACTAGCTATTTTAGCTGGATTAAGCTAGCACTGGCTGGCTGCTAGATGTAGAAATCCCTCTGAAACTGATCTGTGTGCAGCAGATCACTGGAAGCAGGTGTATGGCTGCAAGGTGCTTTCACTTCTTCAGTATTAGAGGCATTTGTTCATTCGAAAGGTTTACTGCAATTATTTGTGTAGGATGCACTCCATCAATATAATAGCTACTATATGCACTATTGACCTAATTCACATGGAAGCCATTTTGAACACTGATGGTGGGAAATTCTACCTGGAAGATCGGTGTTTATAAAACTACTGTGCCTTCAACACATCAGTGAGGACTTCAGATAGACCGAACAGTTGTCAAATTAGCAGCAATCTCAGGAACAACAAGCACAACAACTGCTTGAATTTCTCAGGAAGTTAGTTAGCTAACTTATTAGCTAGTTAGCTACTAGCTAGCTACCTAGACTAGACTCTGGTAGCTAGAGATAATGGGCCAAATATATTAAAATGTGAACAAATATCCCTCTGGCTTCTAAAGAGCCATTCATTTTCAATCCATTTTTCAACCGGTATCTGTGAATGCTAAATGTTTGTATGATGTATCTTGGTTCACACCTGAGCTGTTTCCCACCTGACTGTTCAAAATGGCCGCCGTGTGAACACAGTCAGTTCCCAGCCACAGGTTGAGCCTCGTGAGCACAGTCATGGAGTTTCTTGGAGTTTTCTCAGTGATTATGTTTCTACCTGCGGTGATGATGTTTCTATCAGAGGGTACGATGTCTCTGCCTGATGATGTCTCTGCAGGCGGTGATATTGTTTCTATCCACAGTGATGATGTCTCTGTCTGTGGCTGAGGTTCTACTCTTCTTCTGTGGTGTTGATGTTTCTACCTGCGGTGACCAGGTTGCTTCTCACAGTGAGACTCATGGTGATCATGTCTCTACCAGTGGGGACGGTGCCTCTAGGGTTAGGGTTGATGATGTTCCTGCAGGTGGTGATCTTGTTTCTGATGCATTTACATCATGCACACACATGCGTATTTCCTGATCCAGACGGGATCGAGATAGAGATCCCAGTTTAACACCCAGTGAGCATTTTTCCGTTGAGTAGACGTTTAAAAAATGAGTATGGTCACCGGTGAAAAGACGTTCAAAACAGGTTCAAAAGTGAACGTTTTTTCACAGACTATTTGAAGACGTTGATTGAACGTTCACATTTAGACCATATTTCACCAGTGAAATATGGTCTAAATGTGACCAGAGTCATTTTTTAAATGTCTTTTCAACGGAAAAATGCTCACTGGGTACCTTCACACTAATCAGTCGTCTCTCTTTCAAGCTACAACTGAACAAATGATCAAATGATTAAACAAATTTGTGTTTTGTGACACGTTGATGTTGTAACCGCATTTTAGCTTGTTGAAAAGCGGGTGAAAAGAAGTCTTAGACGTTCAGACCGAATATCACCCAGTTTTCAACTAGAAATTAACGTTGAAATCCCGTGGACATGGACCAGGACACGCTAAATACCTGAAATGTGCGTTCAGTCTCCAGATCCTTGTGACACCCAGCCTGCTGACAGCTGAAGCTCTCCGCTCTGCCAGCAGATTTATTGGCAGTTTATTGGCTGAATATCATTTCCTCAGCTGCTGCGGAGCGAAGCAGCAGACAGCTGGACATGTTGACTTTTATCTTAGTCGCTCTCACGCATCTTTCTGTTTGTCTCTCTCTCTCTGTCTTTCTCTTCCTCTCACTCTGTCTCTTTCAGTTCAGTTCATTTCAATTTCAATTCAAATGTGGTTTATTGACATGAAGCCTATCCTGCCAAAGCAATATAGTGTTTCTCTCTCAGTAGAGTCTCTTGGGGACTGTTGAGTCATACTGGATGATATCAGGACATCGTTGGTCTTTACTAGAAGCAGCTCAGCCGAGACTTAAATGGACCTTGACTAAGACCTTGAATCCTGTTCAAACCTATTTAATTTTTCCATGTATCATTTCTAAAATACACAGGCTTTAATGAGAAAAGCATTGTTCCTTTCTTCGGCCTTGACTCGTGTGGTTTTCGTCCAGCAGTAGCTGTATGTGTGGCACTACCTGCATAAGAAATGTGTAATGAAAAGATGCGTTAAGATCACTGTCAGTTTTGGCCCCAAGCTATCAAGTTCTGATACTGAAGAATGTAATAGCAAGTTGAAATGTGTCAATATCCAACTTTGTATTTGCTTTACTGTGTTTAGCTGAACACTCAAAGTGTTGCTGTTGGGCAAAATCTGGTCAGATCTGTATGGAAATTGGTGTGCATGTTCCACATAAAGGTTCGAACATGATTACCAAGTTTCATAGTTATAAGCCAAAATGTCATAGGCCACGCCCACTTTCACTAATGCTGACCAAACTTCTGACTCGGACTAGGACATGTACCGAATTTCGTGCAATTTCACCTATTAGATTAGGAAATAGTTTTCTGGCCTTTGTGGCGCCCCCTATTGGTCAATATTAAAATGCCTTTGCACACGTGTTCCTTCATTATATGTGAACATGTACAAGTTTCCTGATGATTGGACCGTTTATCACAAAGTAATAACAATGTAGCTTACAGGCCACGCCTCCCTCACAACTTTAACTGTTAATATCTTCAAAACTACAGTAGATATCAACAATCTATACACAAAATTTAAAGAGCGTAGGACCATAGATGCTACTGACCGATTTTGGTGGTAATCGGTCAAATGGTGTAGGAGGAGATGTTAAAAATGTGTTTTTCAAATAATTCATAATATCTCCAAAATGTTTCAGGCGGACCTTGAGGTCCTTATGGCAAAGTTGCAGAGTACGGTTAGGTGGACATGTGGACCAAGTTTCATGTAAATCGGACAAACGGTGTGGGAGGTACAGCCCTTTAAACTTTTTATTTTTGAATTTAAATTATAGTGCGTGCAACTGCACAGCAAAAAATCTCCATCTTGACAAATCATTAAGTCTGTTATAGAGTCCTAAAATGTATTTTCTTAAAATAATTGAAAACAATCTGCCACTGTGGTTTGATAATTTCACTTGTTTCCAATGCAAATCAACTTGTTTGAAGAATTTAGTAGAATCAAGAGTGATTTTCTTTGATCTGCCTCATTCTGACTGGTTTCAACAGACTGACTTGTTTCATTTCTAGAAAACTCCTGAAACAAGTGAAGCTGCAGTGGAAACAAGTGGAGCTATCTCTCCTCACTGCAGAATGTTTCTCTTGGTTTAAGAAAATTAGGATTTTAGGACTCAATAATAGACTAAATGACTTGTTAAAATGGGAGAAAATTTGCAGTGTGGGTTGAACTTTCTGTCCGTCAACACGATGTAAATCTGACAGAGGGAGCGTCATCAGTCTGTCTGACAACAGGCTTACTCGTTTTTAATCGTTTTTTTAAAAATCCAAACGTTACGGCGTCAAACCTAGCTTGAAATGAGCCGCTGTCCTGCTAAATAAACAGACATGGGAGGCTTGCCCTCTCCAAAGGCTAAACGGAGGATTAGTCACCCTCCGTACAGCAGATCAGGAACTGCTTGGCCCGAGGACTTTGCATTCGCTGAATAAATAATAACAGACATGGACGAGACAGTGAAGTGTGTTTCTGAGGATTATTTCCTGGAGGAGACTCATGTCGTCCTGTCAGCTGACTGACGGGAGGCAGAGCGGAGGGTAATCACAGAGAAACCTTCAGAAACCTGCAGGGAAGAGGCTGCACTTCTATTCAGACTGTAGGTGGAGGGAGAGAGAGAGAGAGAGAGAGAGAGAGAGAGAGAGATTTGAAGACTGGAGTGTGACAAAAAGTGCGTGGCTGCAGTGCATGCTGGTCTCTCTCCTGCTCCTGTGGTGGAGAAACTGGTCTCTCTCCTCTCCTCTGATGGATCTCTCCCTGTATGATTGTTGAACGTCTCTTGGTGCAAAATGGCGGCTCTAGAAATTAGTTTTCAAATGTGTCAACAGTCGAGCCCCAGAGCCTCTTTCCAGATATTTCCAAAGACAAGACAGTAACAGAGTAACTAGGAGCCTGGTGAATGGCAGCTGTAAAATATCACATTGTAGATCTAAATTTGGACAATCAGCTTCCTCCATAAAGATCTGTCAACTCTGGAACACATTACCAACTGAAATCAAATTAATTCCAGATATAAAATCTTTTACAACAAAGGTTAAGTGCTGGCTAAAAGCAAACCAGAGCTCTACTCATTTTTAGCTAATTGTACTTTAAATTACTATTGGTGTATGGTGTATGTGTGTTGGTGTATTGTGGTATGTGTATTTTATTGTATTTCCATATCTGTAGTGTATTGTGGTTTTATGATACTGAAAGCTGTATATTTTAATTACACTGTACATGTAAAAGCCCAACTAGGGACAAGAGTTGAAAATTAGCAATAGCTATAAACTCAGTTTCATGCTCTGTATTGGAACTATGTTAAATTGCATCGTCCCTATCAAATAAAATTCAAATAAATAACTAAATAAAAGAAGCCCTCGCTCTTTGATCCTGAGGGACTGACACCAAAACCTGACGTTTACCGCTGAGGTTTTACATCCTGAAACTCTCTCTGACATTAAACCGGACTGCAGCGGGGCGTGTCGGGTCTTCCGCCGACTCCCGGCTCAGTATTCAGTCTCTGTCCGGTCTGTGTGGGGTTTGATCTGGGCCGGCTCTCTGTCCTTTTCTCTGACATTAAGCCGAGCGTGGGACCGCCGGCTCGTATCGACCGAGCGCAAATGAACTGTTCCCATCAGTTCATCGGTCCGGTCTGGGAAATAAAGATGGAGGGATAAAGCGGCTCCCTGAAGTCCCTGCACTGCAGCACAGGTCCGACTTAACGAGACAAAAAGTCTTCTCCCGAAACAGCTGACAAACTGCCGGTCAGGTCGGGAGACTCTACTTGTCTCTGATGCGGTTTTCACTTGTTTCTGAATCTTTCTAGAAATGAGTAAATATGTTGAAACGGGGCAGATTCATGACTCTGGAATCAAGAGAAACAAGCTCAGATCCTGTACAGACCCACAGTGTGTTCAGTTCATGTCACTGCACTGAAGCATCATGACACGGTTAGCAGTTAAATAAATCCACTAACATCACTTAGATACCACAGGTGACCCAACGTTAAAGTTTACAGGACAGCAGAAGACGTGGATTTCTGTAAATTGACGGTGAAGAGTGTGGCTCTGTGTGGGATCCAGTATGACATCATCAGTATGGGACTGAATGTGGCGTTTAGCCCACAGGAGAGAGACCATCTGTTAGTCAGAGACGCCCTCTAGAGGCCAAGAGACACCTCACTAAGAGATACCTGTCTGACTGACTGACTGTCTTACTGTCTGACTGTCTGTCTGACTGACTGTCTGTCTGACTGTCTTACTGTCTGACTGTCTGTCTGACTGTCTGACTGTCTTACTGTCTGACTGTCTTACTGTCTGACTGTCTGCCTGACTGTCTGTCTGACTGTCTGACTGTCTTACAGTCTGACTGTCTGACTGACTGTCTGTCTGACTGTCTGTCTGACTGTCTGTCTGTCTTACTGTCTGACTGTCTTACTGTCTGACTGTCTGTCTGTCTTACTGTCTGACTGTCTGTCTGACTGTCTGACTGTCTTACTGTCTGACTGTCTGTCTGTCTTACTGTCTGACTGTCTGTCTGACTGTCTGACTGTCTTACTGTCTGACTGTCTGTCTGTCTTACTGTCTGACTGTCTGTCTGACTGTCTATCTGACTGTCTGACTGACTGACTGTCTTACTGTCTGTCTGTCTGTCTGTCTGACTGTCTGACTGACTGACTGACTGACAGACTGTCTTACTGACTGTCTGTCTGTCTGTCTGTCTGACTGACTGACTGTCTGACTGACAAAAAACCCCAAAAAACTCAGATTCTGCTATTAAAGTCTCAGCTGATGAAGACTGTGATGCACAGTTGGTTTGAGCACTGTTGACAAAATGCACTTGTTGTAAGTCACTTTGAACAAAAGCGTCTGCTAAATGATGTAATGTAATGTAATGTAATGTAATGTAATGTAATGTAATGTAATGTAATGTAATCTAATGTAATGTAATGTAATCTAATGTAATGTAATGTAATGTAATCTAATGTAATGTAATGTAATGTAATCTAATGTAATGTAATGTAATCTAATGTAATCTAATGTAATGTAATGTAATCTAATGTAATCTAATGTAATGTAATGTAAAGAAAGTTCTTGATCTGCATTGGAAACCAGTGAAATTATTTTGCCCCACTGGCAGAAGTTTTAATTGATCCACCGGAGAGATAAGATTTCAAGACTCAGGTCCAGATAATGAACTTGTGAAGATGGATGAGATGATTTTATAGTGAAACCGGAGTCCAGAGCCGGCTCCGGTCTCTGCAGAACCACGACAGCAGCCTGCAAACCTGCTCACAGTGTAAAGAAGAAGGATTCTGTCTGTCAGGTTAAAAATAACTCATCACTGTCCAGAGTGTTTACAGCTCAGTCACCTGAAATCCTGTTTTCTGAAGTTTCTGTCATTTCTGTTTTTGTCATTTGACGTTTCACCAAACTGAATGTTCTGTGTGTCCTGAGGAGGAAAAGTTACCAAACATTTACTGAAGTTCTGCACTTCAGTCCAGTTCTGAGGTTCTGGATCTTTACTGAGTATTTCCATCCTGTGAGACTTTCTCCTTCTCCTCCTCTACATCTCAGAGGGAAATCTTGTTCTTTCTCCTCCTCTACATTTATCTGCCGGCTGGAGTCACTAGTTACTTTAACAATAATTACAATAATTTAACTCTCTGACAGAATGACGACTTTTACTTTTCATACTTAAATTCATTTCACTGATAATACTTCTAGACTTTTACTGAAGGAAACTTTTGAATGCAGAACTTTTACTTTTACTGAAATATTTCTCCATTGACACTTTTACTCAAGTAAAGGATTTAAGGACTTTTTCCACCTCTGTTGATTTGAAGCACCAATCAAATAAATAAGTTGCTACTCCTCTACATATCAGATTAAAGATGATTATCATCATCACCTGATTTTCTCATAATTAGCTGCCATCCTTTCAGCTCGTTTAGATGAGAAACGGTAGAAAAGTTTCTTTCTCTGGTGGAAGTTTTCCCTCCAGTGGAAGGAACAGGAACATGGAGGCTGTTCTCTCTCATCCTGTTTTCCTCCCAGACCGCCGCCGCCATTTTCAATTTCAATTCACCCCTTAATTCATGCAAAATCTCCTTAAAATGAGTTACGGGAGTTATTAATGGAGGCGACCCCATCAAAACTTCTTGATGTTTGACTGCTTACTTTCTAATTTAATGTAAAATTCAGGCAGACTGGAACTTTCCATTAATAACTCATTAATAACCTGTGAACCTGCACAAAAGACATGAAAAATCCCTTAAATTATAGAGTCTCTGTGAACCAACCCATGAATAAATCCCTTATAACCCCATGATACTAACCTTACTTTATTAAAGCTATGAGGAGTTAAGGACATTTCAGGGATAAAGTTAAGGGGTTTGGTGCACATGCCCAGTTCATTTTTGTTCACATTTAGCGGTCTGTTTGTGCTTTTTGTTCAGCGATCTTTAGCTTCACTCCAACGGAAACACGTCCGTGCACGTGCTTTATGTCCGTGCACGTGCTTTATGTCCGTGCACGTGCTTTATGTCCGTGCACGTGCCTCCGTCCGATTGGTTCAGACAGTCCAGTCTGAAAACATCACAGAGGCAGACATAATGATGTGAATTAAGTTTTTAAAATCTGATTACTGAGACGGAGTTAGAGGTTTGATTCCCACCGAAGTCACTGGGATTAAAACTGTTTCCACTCACTGTGAGACACACACACACACACACACACACACACGCACACACACACAGAGAGACACACACGCACGCACACACACACACACACACACACACACACACACACACACACACACACACACACACACATCCTTTCATAGTATGCCTGAGGACTGAAAGACTGAATTTGACTGCACTTTTCAGTGACATGACATTGTATCTGTGTGTGTGTGTGTGTGTGTGTGTGTGTGTGTGTGTGTCTGTCATAGACTGTCCTTGTGGTTATTAGATATCCTGCATGTGTGTGTGAGACAGAGAGAGAGACAGAGAGAGAGAGAGAGAGAGAGAGAGAGAGAGAGAGCAGATCAGCCTGAGGAGGATTCAGTCTGTTGGCTGCAGTACTGATACTATGATACTGCAGTACTAATAGTACTTATACTGCAGTATTGCAGTACTGAGGCTTTTCATTAAAATATAATTCCGGTGGAAACGCTGAATACTGGGAATTTTTTGGCCTGAAAATGGTCAAATTTAAAAATTTTAGCAAAAAATTATCAGCATCCAGGAGCATTGATCCAGAAATATCTTCAGAAACTGATATCAGTGATCAGAGCAATGTGATCTAAAACAGAAACAACAATAAAACCTCCTTCCCTTTTCTCCCTATTCCTCCTTTGTTCTCTTTTCATCTCTCCTCCCCTCCTCTCCTCTCCTCCCCTCCTCCTCTCCTCCTCCTCCTCCTCCTCCTCAGGTCGAAGGAGCTGATAAAGGAAGCCATCTTGGATAACGACTTCATGAAGAACCTGGAGCTGTCTCAGATCCAGGAGATCGTCGACTGCATGTACCCGGTGGATTATGGGAAAGACGCCTGCATCATCAAAGAGGGAGACGTCGGCTCGCTGGTCTACGTCATGGAAGGTGAGGAGAACAACATGGAGGCTCGGGAAAGTCACCCGAACGTTCAGAAAATCACCTGAACGTTTAGAAAGTCACCCGAACGTTCAGAAAATGTCTCATGGAATGAAAAGGGTCATTCTATAACTGTGGGACCTTTCGTGTCCCTGGGATATACAGTATTTCACTTTTAGTTTTATTAAAACTTATTAAAATACTTTTTTTTTCCTACATGTTTGATCAAATACATCATTACATAATAGCAGCTGTTTATTTATTTATATTTATGTTCAAGCCACATTTTTGACATGTCTGATTTGAATCGCAAAGTTTTAATTAGCCAAAGAAAAACTATAAAATCTTCATTTTTTTTTCATGAATATGAGATAATCATGAAGACGGGCATCAGTTGCCAACACACCAAACATTAGCTGTTCTCTAATGTTCTTTTTGGGGCTTTTTAGAACATATTTTTATTGGTTTTAACATTAAAGAAGTCAGCAGTTTAACTTTGACGGACTACTTGAAAAAAAAAATGAAAAAAAAGAGAGAGATAGGAGGTCCGTACACTGAGAAAACTAAACAACAGAATAAAGTAAAGATTATCAGACATGACTCTAATGTTTCACTGTAAGAAAGCAGAAACAGAAGGAAGAGAGGACGAGAACCGGAAAAGGAGTTGAGGAACAAATTACTTCTTCCCGGGGAGGAGTTAGAAATAATTAAAATAATCTTGAAATGAAGTTTGAGGAATGAGTTGAAAGTGTTCTCCAGAGGCTGCAGGGATCGTGACATTTCCAGCAGCCGGCCTGGGTCTGTGCTGCGGACCGAAGCGGCTCCTGACCTTTCCTCCGGGTTTCCTCGGGCTCTTCCTGCGTTGCGTAACGCGTTCGAACGCCTCGAGGACGGCGAACGCTCACCTCTCCTCACCCACAGCGCCGCCGGCTCCTCCTGTTCGCTTTCCTCGTCTTCGTCTCCTTCTCCCCTCTGTCTCTTTCTTTCTCTCCTCTGTCTCTCTCTCTGTTTCTCTTGGTCTCTTTCCTCAGTGTGCAGCTCTTCTTCTCTGCTAGCGGTGTGACAAAACTGGATGATGTCACTCTGACACCATTAGAGACTCCGCCATGTTGGATTTCTGTCAGAGGTCAACATTGCCGCTTTTCCACCGCATGGTACCGGCTCGACTCGACTCGCCTTTTTTGGTTTTCCACTGGCCAGGCACCAGGCACCAGGCACCAGGCTCCAGGCACCAGGCACCAGGCACCAGGCACCAGGCACCAGGCACCAGGCACCAGGCTCCAGGCACCAGGCACCAGGTCCCACATCACCTGGTACCTGGGACTTTTTTTGGCAGCACCTCCGTCGAGGTTCCAGGCGAGCTGAGGAGAAACCAAAAGGAGACGTGAAAACACTGCAGACCGCTGATTGGTCAGAGAGAATCGTCATCATTGCGTGACACGGGACGTATATGCTAACGTTAGCGACCAGGCTAGCGGTTAGCTTACCCTCTCTCCAGAGAGCTTCTGCTGTCTCTCTGCCTTCAGCCTCTTCTGAAATAAAATCTGTTTCATCTCCATTGTTGCTGTGTGTGTCGCGTTGAAGACGACGTCATCGCAGCGTCGCTATGACGACCAGTTGTGTGTGTGTGTGTGTGTGTGTGTGTGTGTGGGGGGGGGGGGGCATTGAGGGGGTACTATCTGGCCTATTAACGAGAAGCAACGCAAACCTTTCTGTCTGAGTCTGACCGCCGTGATAAATGTGCGATAACGCTTTACATGACGCGGAGCTCGTATGAGGCATCGTAAGGCATCATGAGCACGTTGTGAGAACATCATAACTGCCTTATAAGCAGATTAGGAGTGCAAGATAATTATTATAATCACAGCTTGATATAATAAACAGTGAGCAGAAAATGTAGGAGGTTGAATATTGTCTGGAGCAAAGGCATAATTAGTCAGATAAGATTGATGATGTGAAACTGAATGTCGTTTTCTGATGATTGTCGAATGATAGTATTGTATTTTATTTATGTTTACAATGGGTTTATAATGCACTAATGTACTTTATCTTTCTTTCTGCCTCTATTTTTCCGTCTACCTCCTCTCAGCCTCTCCGTCTACTCCTTCTTTTCTTCTCTCTCTCCCTTTTCACTTCTCTCTCTTCTCTCTCTCTCTCTCTTGTTGTATCTGATATAAGCAACATTATGTAACATCCTGGAAACACTCGAGGTTGTTGAATGCACCGTCTCTTTCCAAGGATCCTTGACCCTCCTGAACTGCACACTGCAGCTCACACACCAACACACACACACACACACACACACACACACACACACACACACACACAGAGTCCTATTGTACTGTATTGATTGTATCAGTGGCTTCAAGGCTGCGGATCTTTCTATTTTATGGAGCATTTTTCATGAAGCAAGACACAGAGTCTAACAGCCGCGATGTTGAAGTTTGTGGAAGCTTCTGCCGGGAATCAAACTCTCGTCTCCTGCTTGAGAGTCTGCAGTCTGACTCCCTGCAGGTCATGTGACCCAGAGAGTGGAGGACAGACCGACAGACAGACAATACCATCCATAGAGCCCCTGCTGTCTCGGGGGTAAAAATAGCAAACATTCTGATCATTTTGCCATACGGAGGGCTTCCAGGTGATGTCACCCCCCTCTGGCGGCCATCTTGGAGGTCCTCAGCTCTGTGAACAGCTGACTGTGTTTCTGTCTCAACAGAATTGAACAGACGGTTAATTTCTGTCTGTTTCTGACTGAACTGATCATTTCATCACTGATCCATCTGATTGATTTAGTGTTTAGATAATGTCAGCTTGTTAGCTAGCTAACCATAGCATCTGGTCAGCTAACCATCACTGTCTTGTTGTTAACACATCTGATTAGCACACTAGCTAACGTAGCTAGTAGCAGCTAGCGTTAGCGTGTCCACATTAACATCAGTGTGTTTGCCGGCTAGTTAGCTAGCTAACAGTTT
>NW_027283394.1:5000-15000 GCF_046629955.1 Centroberyx affinis | reverse complement strand
ATCTCAGTTCTCTGTATCTCAGTTCTCCTCTGTATCTCAGTTCTCTGTATCTCAGTTCTCCTCTGTATCTCAGTTCTCCTCTGTATCTCAGTTCTCCGTATCTCAGTTCTCTGTATCTCAGTTCTCCGTATCTCAGTTCTCTGTATCTCAGTTCTCTGTATCTATGTTCTCCTCTGTATCTCAGTTCTCCTCTGTATCTCAGTTCTCTATCTCAGTTCTCCTTTGTATCTCAGTTCTCATCTGTATCTCAGTTCTCCTCTGTATCTCAGTTCTCTGTATCTCAGTTCTCTGTATCTCAGTTCTGCTCTGTATCTCAGTTCTCCTCTGTATCTCTGTATCTCAGTTCTCCTCTGTATCTCAGTTCTCTGTATCTCAGTTCTCCTCTGTATCTCAGTTCTCTGTATCTCAGTTCTCCTCTGTATCTCAGTTCTCCTCTGTATCTCAGTTCTCTGTATCTCAGTTCCCCTCTGTATCTCAGTTCTCTGTATCTCAGTTCTCCTCTGTATCTCAGTTCTCTGTATCTCAGTTCTATGTATCTCAGTTCTCCTCTGTATCTCAGTTCTCCTCTGTATCTCAGTTCTCCGTATCTCAGTTCTCTGTATCTCAGTTCTCCGTATCTCAGTTCTCTGTATCTCAGTTCTCTGTATCTATGTTCTCCTCTGTATCTCAGTTCTCCTCTGTATCTCAGTTCTCTATCTCAGTTCTCCTTTGTATCTCAGTTCTCATCTGTATCTCAGTTCTCCTCTGTATCTCAGTTCTCTGTATCTCAGTTCTCTGTATCTCAGTTCTGCTCTGTATCTCAGTTCTCCTCTGTATCTCAGTTCTCCTCTGTATCTCAGTTCTCCTCTGTATCTCAGTTCTCTGTATCTCAGTTCTCCTCTGTATCTCATTTCTCTGTATCTCAGTTCTCCTCTGTATCTCAGTTCTCCTCTGTATCTCAGTTCTCTGTATCTCAGTTCCCCTCTGTATCTCAGTTCTCTGTATCTCAGTTCTCCTCTTTATCTCAGTTCTCTGTATCTCAGTTCTATGTATCTCAGTTCTCCTCTGTATCTCAGTTCTCTGTATCTCAGTTCCCCTCTGTATCTCAGTTCTCTGTATCTCAGTTCTCCTCTGTATCTCAGTTCTCTGTATCTCAGTTCCCCTCTGTATCTCAGTTCTCTGTATCTCAGTTCTCCTCTGTATCTCAGTTCTCTGTATCTCAGTTCTATGTATCTCAGTTCTTCTCTGTATCTCAGTTCTCCGTATCTCAGTTCTCTGTATCTCAGTTCTCTGCAGGAGATGGAACATTCCAGCTAGCTAAAAGCATGCTGGGTAATGTAGTTCAGTAACTCATTTTATCGTTCATGTTCAGATTTTTGTGAAATTAAGCCAAGCAAGATGTGTTCATGATTACTACAACATATTTCAAAATCAAAGCCATGTGCTTTTTAGATTGCTGATATGAAGTGCAGTTTGAGTGAGAAATTTGTTTTTGAACCTTGATGAAAAAAACAACTGTTTCTTTAATGCCTTGGAGGAAGGAAGAAAGAGGCAGAGATGAAGAGGGAAAGAAAGGAAAAATAAAAACAAAGGAAGAAATAAAGAGGGAAGGAAGTGGGTGTTTTATTGAATGGTGAAATATAAATCTATAGTGAAACTGTGAAAGAAAGAAGGAAAGAAAAAAGAAAGCAGGAAGGAGGGAAGAAAAGAGCAACACAGATTCACGCTCTGCCCCTTTACTGCTGATGATTTGATCAACATTCAGAGGCGTGTGTGTGTGTGTGTGTGTGTGTGTGTGTGTATGTGTGTGTGTGTGTGTGTGTGTGTGTGTGTGTGTGTGTGTGTGTGTGTGGCGCAGATGGTGGCTAAATATAACGACTGCTGTCACAGGAAGAGGAAGTGATTCCTAAAAACAGACCATGAGGAAGACTGATGGAGAGTGTGTGTGTGTGTGTGTGTGTGTGTGTGTGTGTGTGTGTGTTTATGACATATGTGCATCTTTGTGTGTGCGTGACGTTTACATGTTTATGAGTGTGTGCGTATTTTTTGTGTGTGTTTATGCATTTATAAGAATATATATTTGTGTTTATGAGGTTTGCATGTTTATAAGGGTGTGTGTGTGTGTGTGTGTGTGTGTGTGTGTGTGTGTGTTAAATATGAAGCTCATTAATTCTGCGTTTGGAAGAAGGAACAGATGCGCCAGTTTTGTCTTATTATGTAAGACAGGACACACACACACACACACATATACACACTAACAACCACTGCTCCCTGATGGATGCAGTTGGCATGGCAACCTGATGGACGACCATATTTGGCATTCCAAATGTTTTCACACTGTTTCGAAATTTGGAATTGGTTCGTGAATGTGGAAGGAAGGAAGGAAGGAAGGAAGGAAGGAAGGAAGGAAGGAAAGAAGGGAGCAAAGAAAGAATGAAGGAAGGAAGGAGGGAAGGAAGGAAGGCAGGAGAAAAGACGGAGAAAGGAAAGAGGGAGGGAGGAAGGAGAGGTAAGAGTGAAAAGAGGAAGGAGAAACAAAGAAAGAAAAAGACAAAATAATGTTCCTGTACTTTGGACAGAACTCAACATTTTGAAATGTCAACATTAACATAAAGAGGCTGATTAAAGGAACATTCCACTGTAAAGGAACTGGATTCAAACTCTGAACATAGAACTGAGTTATTTATGTAACTTCATCATTCAGACTTTTAACAAAAAATCTAACTATTCAGTTTCTGCACAGAAATATTATTCTTGTCAGGATGGAAAATTCTCTGATACTACTACTACTACTACTACTACTACTACTACTACTACTACTATTACTATTACTACCACTACTACTACTACTACTACAATTACTATTAATATTACTGCTACTACTACCGCTACTACTACTACTACTACAACTACGACTATTACTATTACTATTACTACCTCTACTATTACTACTGCTGCTCCTAGGACTACTACTGCTGCTACTATTACTACTACTACTATTACTGTTACTGCTGCTACTACTACTACTGCAAATATTACTACTACTATTATTAGCATTACTACTACTAGTACTATTACTACTACTGCTGTTGCTTCTCCACTGATCCACATTTCAGCCAATCAGCAGTCAGTAGTAGCCAGCTGAATTATTCCCATTAAAACCAGTGATGAATAACGATTAAAAAAGGAGTGAAACAATGAAACAAAGACTGAAGGACAAGTTCAGACAGGCGAAGTGTGATTGTGTTTGTACAGTAATATTAATATTAATATGAATAATATTAATACATTTTTAACAAGAGGTGTGAGACAAGGATGACCCCTCTCTCCTCGTCTTGTTTTTTTCTACCTGCAGCTGATTATTGTTATTCTCCTTGGTTTCAGTGAGTTTTAGTGTCCCATGATATTTTAAATTCTGTTTCAGAGGCTTTTCCACTCTGAAAAGAATACAAGTTTTTTTGCCATGAATATGTCCAAATTCAAAGATATCGGGCAATATTGACATCAAATATTGTCTATGGGCAGCTTCAATCGAAAAATAACAGATATATTTTTTTAAGATTCTTTTTTTGGCATTATTTGACACTTCAAAGTAGAGACAGACAGGAAAGATGGGAGATAGAGGGGAATGACAGGCGACAAAGGTCCTGGGCCGGATTCAAACCCAGGGTGTCAAATATACGTACATGGTACACACCTTACACCTCTGGGCCAGCAGGACGCCCCAAACATGTCGGCACCGTCATCGGCCTTGAAAACCCGCATCAGTCGACTCTTTCCCTACAGTCCCCCATCCTGCAGTCAGTCCAGTCAGGTTGTTTTACAGTTTGATCTGAACAGAAGGCTGAAGCTGAAGGTTTCTAACTCCCTCAGGCGAGTTTGTGTTCTGCAGCTCAAACCTGATCTTGCAGGTTGTTTTGTTCCCAAGTTCCCGTCAAACTCGCCAGCAGTTTTATTCAGGGAGCTGGAAGCTTTGCCAGCAAGACATCGGCAGCTTTTCATTAAAAGACTCCTGAACAATCTGAGGAGTCGTTTTAATCTCCATGCCGACCCTGACTCTGAACAATTGTCTTCATTTGTGTGTGTGTGTGTGTGTGTGTGTGTGTGTGTGTGAAAAGAGGCTAATATTTACATATGAAACACTTGAACTTCTCCATTTTGAGAGCAAATTGATGTTATTTCCTCTGAGGCCGAGAAATGCACTTGTGAACAAACACTCATACACACACACACACACACACACACACACACACACACACAGTCTGTCTGCACACACATGCAAGCCTATAACAGTACACATATGTACATGCACATACACATACATATTAATATTAATAGCCACATTCCTAACCACATACATATATACAACACACACACATACACACACAGGTCACCACCCACACGCACATACAGTCATACATGTAAAGCATTGATTCTGCACATCCTGCACATCTTATCTACAATTTGAATATACTGAATGTTATTATGGAAAATGTGTTTATTGTTTTTACAACGCAGTCTGCATACTGAGACACTTTCTGTTTGTACAGTTCGTCCGGCCGTCTCTACACCCGCTAATGCAAATAGAAGCACATTCTGCTCAGCGTGCATACATTCAGATATTGTTTTTTCAGGTTAGGTCTGTTTTATCTCTCTGTGTAGTTCTGGTGTGTGTTGGGGTGTTGCAGTGTGTGTGTCGTGTGTGCAGCTCTCAGATCAGATTTGTGCAGATGTCACCTCGCTCCAAATTTAAGTGCTAAGCCCTCAGGTGAATGTTGAAGCCAACATCTGCCAGGCTAACGCCCGCTAGAGTCCGGCTCCAGAAAGACTCCAAACCTCCAACTCCATGAAGTCAACGGACCACAAACCAACTTCTGATAAAATATAAAGTCAAGACATTTTTTCAGACGATTTCCCCGGTGGTTTAAATACAATTTTTTGACCTTGTTCAACATCACCATATATCACCATGTGACCAAGTCAACTTCCCTCGAGTCCCAAGTCAGTCTCAAGTCTTGAGGCACAAGTCTCAAATCAAGTCTCAAGTCTAAATGTAGAACAGCAAGTCAAGTCAGAACAAATCAAGAGTCCAGTATCAATTTAATATCTTAAAGAAAACTAAATATCTAGGACTTTTCAATGCAATATGGTTTTAATAGGATAAAAACTTGGTAAGAGCATCATGAGTTTGATTTCTATAATCAGTTTCAACTTCAATAAATTCAATCATTCCATACAAATTCAGAAAACAGAATTTAAATTCAGTCGTCTGCTGGAACAAATCTCATCACTTTCAATCTAAGTCATTTACACAAACACAAGATCTCAAGTCAAGACTTTAGAAACCTTTTCAAGTCATCAGAGTACAAGTCAGAGTCAAGTCCCAAGTCACCAGAACCCAAGTCAAGTCGAGTCTCAAGTCTTCTCTTCATGCATCAAGTAAAGTCTCAAGCTATTAAAACTGACTCGAGTCCAGGTCATGTGACTCGAGTCGTGCAGAGAGCTGCACCACCTGCACAGACGCTGCAGGTATAAATAAACACCTTACTTTCTATTTGCCGTGGCAACAAGAGAATTTCCCCACAGGAATCTTTACAGTTTCATCTCATCCCACTTGACAAACAGCCAGTACAGTCGATAAAGAGAAAAAAACTTTGGCAGAAATGTAAAAATGTGAAGTTTTACTGAGCAACGCTTCAACAAAAGACAAAAAAAACAGAGCGGCATACTGTTCTCCCTTCAGTCTGTCCGGGTCTTTATAAAGCTCTCTTGCCTCATGAAAACCACAGAGACGTGCGCCTTCATCTGCAACAAAAGCTCCTTTTCCTCCAAAAGAGAGTAAAGTGGTTTGTCAAGCTGACTCAAGTTAACTGGGTTTCATAATGAAATCCTTACTACTGGAGCAAAGGATGGAGAGAGATACAGAATCTTTGGTCGTTTGAGTTCTCTTTGCCTGTTTTAGCTGCATTTCATGTTTTCACTCCAGCAGCTTTAATTAGCGGCGAATCCAAGAACACACTGAGAAAGAGTCAAGTGGATGCGGATTTCTTTTTAAACCGCTTTTAGCTCACAGTTTTGTCCCAAACTGCTTTACAGAGCAACAAAGACAACACAACGAGACAAGAGAGAGTAACAAAGGAATACTCAGTGTGACAGAGTCGGTCTTATCTTCCATTTCAAGATGAAAACTCTCTGTAACACTTCACATCCCTCCATCTCTTTCCTCCTCCACCAGATCTTCCTCTTAATACGCTCTTGTCTTTAAAGGGGCAATCACTCAGTACGAGTTTTCCTGCTCCATACAACAAACAGGCCATAATATATCTGGAGGGTTGATAAGGTTGTTGATCAATCCCAATTACTCATCGATTATTTGGTCAGACGCTGAAATTTCTGGCTTTCAGAACTCACTTTCCGGCTGTTTTGGACAACTTGATCTCACAGAAATACGTGAAATGAACACGACTTGTTCACAGCAAATTAAGTGTCGGTGGCACATAAAGTTTTAAAATTACGTTTTCCCAGCAGGAACCGGTTCCCTGAAGGAGACAGGACAGGGTGCTGTGGTCAGCTGCTGGACGGACGATGAGTTTGACTTCAATTCAATTTGAGTTCAATTCCCAACTTAAGGGGGAACTTCAGTATTTTTCTTTTGTGTGTAAGTGACAACATTATGGAAAGGAGAGTTGGTTACACACAGACCGGATCAAGCGAAAGGTAAAGAAAAACGTTTCATTTCTCTGTAGGGTCTTCAGCCTGTTTCCCGGCTGCCAGCTGAAGCGATCTCACTCAACATTGGACCAATTTCAAAAACTGTTGTCTCCTGTAGTCACTTAGACACAAAAAGATGGGAAAATAAGGTCCAGGTTGAAAAATACCAAAGTTACCCTTTAAATGAAGGAAATGTCTACTGATTTTCTTATTTAACCGACCAAAGCCTTTCCCAAACCTTAACCAAGTAGTTTCCTAATCTGAACCGTTAGTCAACCTTTAGCTGAAAATGTCCAATTCAGTTTTTGTCACAGGATCCAGCTCATGATGAACGTCACTTTAACATAATCTGTGTCCACAGAGCGTAAATCTGTGTTTCAGAGTTCCTGCTCATTTCACGACTTTTTAAGAGATCACGTTGGTTTCAGTTGGTTTTCGATCCCAATTACCAACTGCTCCTCGCAGCACGTTTCTCGTTTTTAAGCCAAAAAAAAAAAACAAAAGCCTACGCAGTTTTATTCTTCCACTGTTCAGCAGGGAGAGATATCAGCTCTTCTCTAGATGTTTCTGTTGGATCTCTGACCGCTCCACACCGGCAGAACATCCACCACATGGCAGGTGTGACGTTCTGTAGTTGTTCTGTATTTTACCGGTAACCATGACTCCCGGTTCCAGCAGCATTTAAAGTTTCTGTCAGACCCGAGAACCATCGGAATCAAGATTTAACGACAACACACAACCAGGAAGTAAAAACCACAACTATCAAATCATCAAAACAATCACCAAATCATCTCAAATCTTGGAAAAGGTTTCTCCCAAATCTGAAGGCTGAGGAGTTCGTGATGGCAAAGAAAAAATGTGTTCAGTTTGAGAGAGAGAACTTTGCTCACAACACACACACACACACACACACACACACACACACACACACACACACACACACACACACACACACACACACACACACACACCTGCCTCCTGCTTCTGTCTCTGCTTCACACTGTTAGGTGTGTGGGAGTTTAAAAAGGGCCATGCTGTCTCCTTCTCTCTCTGTCTCTCTCTCTCTTTCTCTCTCTCCCTCTCTCTCTCTCTCTGTCTCTCTCTCTCTGTGTCTCCCCCCCTCTCTCTCTCTCTCTCTCTGTCTCTTTCTCTCTCTCTCTCTCTGTCTCTCTCTCTGTGTGTCTCCCTCTCTCTCTCTCTCTCTCTCTCTCTCTCTCCCTCCCTCTCTCTCTGTCTCTATGGTAGTCGGTCGCCCACGCTGTTCTCTTTACAGTTCTGTTGCTCTTCGTCCACCTGCTCTGCAAAATGGAAAATAAATGCTGAAGTTGACCTGCGTTTCCAAGTCAGATCTCCCAGAATACACTGTGTGTTAACACATTAACTCCTATTAGTTTCTATTGAGCCTCACAGGGAATTGAACCTCTAACCCTGGCGGTGTTGCTGCCTTGCTGCAGAGGATTTTAATTTCAAATCAGACTGTGAGCAACAGCCAGCAGGCAGCTCAGCTGATGAGACGCTCAACAAGCTTTGTGTCAGATTTCTGCTCTTCCCTACTGATGTGATTTAGTTTCATGAACAATAGTTCATAAAGAAAAAATATTTTTGTGACAGGTGCATAGGACAAAAACCAAAAAGGTAGATACTGAGAAAGAAATGTAAATCTGCACACTGTCTACACTCCCATAATACTTTACTGCAACCTTTCATTTACTTTATTACGTTTGAACAACAGTTCAAATTGGAGAAGTTTTCCATTTCTCTGCAACTTTCATCTGAAAGACGACAGGAAGAAACGACTCAGAACTGAAGCTTGGAGAGTTTCTGTTTATTTTCCATTAATGCTTCACAATTAGCACTTTCCAGCTAGCTGTGTTAACTCACTGACAACATAGCATTATGAAAGTCAATAACAGAGCAATAAAATACATGATTTTGTTGAAAACTTTGTAGCTGCAGACTGCAGCCTCTAGCCCCGCCCACAGATCACCTGGCCCCGCCCACAGATCATCTGGCCCCGCCCACAGATCATCTGGCCCCGCCCACAATCTCTCAGAATAGTGACACATCGGCCAAGTTGCTCTTAGTGTGAACACGGAGTGCAACATGTGTGCAGATATTCAGTTATTTTTGCATTTTCATTTCCAAAAAACTCCAACTCCAATTCAGTGTTTCCTCTCTCCATTGAAACTCTCCATTGAAACTCAAGATAATAATAATACTGATACTATTAATAATAATAAACAAACTGATTAAAATGTCTCAAGGTCTGCCAGTGTAATATTGATCAATTCTGCAATAACTATGGAATCAGTCAAACGGCATCAGATCCATCAGATCAGACTGCAGGTCGCCGACTTCGTATTCGACTCTTTGGTCAGCGACTCGTCCGATGAGCTGAACACAGAAACCCAATCACTGAGATAATTCTTCATTTCCATGCAAATGAAATCCAGGAGAGTACAGGGGTAAATGAGTTAGAGGATGGATGGAGGGATGGAGGGATGGAGGGATGAGTGGGTTGTTTCACACATAAATTTTACACCTCATCAGTTTTGACATTTTTGTAATTAAAATGATCAGCAGGCTTCGCTCTGCCACACGGAGAACGTTTCGTTGCTCGCTCCCTCCAGCAGTTTCTGATTTCGCAATCTCAGTAATTAATGCAAAATTAAACCGATCCCCACGATATTTGCAGGAAGTTATAATTTTCAAAAAATTGCCACAATTTTACCGCATGAAATGGCGAAATCATTGGAGGTGCTCGCAATCTGCGTCATTCCACTTTTTCACATGAAATCCAATCAAACCAGACGACAACAAACTGTCCTCCTCCGTCTGCTGCAGCCAGAGGGAGGAGTCCGAGTTTTATTCAGCTGTATATTAATACAGCTATGACGAATAATTACACATAGGTGGGTTGTAATTATATGCAGCCTTTTAGGTGGGAGAAGTTAAGAAAAGTTGTTTTTTTACTTAAAGACAAACAAAACCCCAAAACCAAATCTGTGTAAAGCCTGACATCAAAGTTAAAAGCATGCTACTGAACAGGCCCTCTGCTATTGGCTGATCTTTGGTGCCAGGTAATGATGTCACCTTCCATAGAGTCACCAAAGATCAGCCAATAGCAGATGGCCAGTTCAGTAGCATGCTTTTTACCATTAGATGTCAGGCTTTACACTGATTTGAGTTGAGATCAGATGCAGCAGAGATGAGGTTTCTCCTCAGTGACGTGAGGTTTCTCCTCAGGGTGACATGAGGTTTCTCCTCAGTGACATGAGGTTTCTCCTCAGTGACATGAGGTTTCTCCTCA
>NW_027283393.1:85000-97500 GCF_046629955.1 Centroberyx affinis | reverse complement strand
GAAATTCCCAGTGTGGTGTGTTAAAAGCACTTCCATTACGTCTGACCACCCACCACTTTTGAATGCTCAATCTACACCAAAGAGCGAAACCTACATAGACCTTCGAGAAATGTAGAGACGAGTGATGTTGAAAAAAAATGGATCGGTCCAACGTTAAAGAGGAAAATCCTCCGAACCTGAATGTGAAAACATTGCCAGAAGTGGATCATCGTCAGTCATTTGGAGATAACTTTGGGTTTATAAACCAATGCTATTGCAAAGTTTGCCTTAGGGCTGTAGCTGTGCCTCAAAGTAATAAAGTACGCTGTCTTTATTGCTCGGATACATTTTGGAGAGAGCAATGCAGTTGAAAAAGTGAGGGAAATTCTTTGTGTGTGTGTGTTCAGGGTGTGTGTGTGTGTGTGTGTGTGTGTGTGTGTGTGTGTGTGTGCATGCGGCGTCTTACTTTGTGTTGTGGTCAGCTTTGATCTGCATCGCTCACTCTCTTTTTCTCTCTCTCCGACCAAACTTTGTGCTGTGGTCCCTCTGCATGGATTGGACTACATTAGTGTTTGATGAAATTTGAAGCATTTATTTGAAACTGTTTAGTATGTGTGCAAGTTTTCACTTTATCCTCACCGCTGAGTCTTCATCTCTTGCTCTCTCTCTCTCTCTCTCTCTCTCTCTCTCTCTCTCTCTCTCTCTCTCTGTCTCAGCCTTGAGAGTTATTCTCAACAAAGCATCCTGGTGAAGGCCACCACTTCGATTCTGAGTTTATGTGTTATGTACTGTATGTGTGTGTGGGCGTGTGTTTGCATGTGCGGAGTAAAACCACTCCATAGAGAGTCCCACACTAATGAGAGTGAGAGTGGGCGAGATTGTGTGTGTCACATTTTCAGGCACAAGCGCATTACTGGCATACATGTGCAACATTGTTGTTGTTATCCTTGAGCTTTGTTATTGTTCAGTGTTACATACAGTACTAGTGTTTGACCACATAACACCACAATACAGCAATGCTTGTATCGGTAATCATATTGCTTGGCTTTTCAGTATTCTATAGCGGCTATTGTATATACTGTACATCCTCAATGTCCCTGAACGCCCCCTGAACTGCCCCCTCTTATTGTGTGTGTGTGTGTGTGTGTGTGTGTGTGTGAACAATGTGTCTTCTGCCACCAAACATCGCCTATCACATAGGCGGCCAACACTGCACAGAGAGGGGGAGGGAGAGAGGAGGAGGGAGAGAGAGAGAAGGAGGAGGAGGGAGGGGGAAATGGTGGGAAAAGCGCCTGGGTCCATATGAAGAGTGATGATGTTGTTGACTCACTGTCTCCCGGATGCCAATCAATCAATTAACCAATCAATAGTCATCTGGTGAGCCCCGGAGGACACTGGGAAAATCTCCCAGAAACACTCGAATCAATTACTTTTCACCTCGGCCACAGGCGCACGCGCACACGCACGAGACGCAGACACACACACACACACACACACACACACACACACACACACACACACACACACACACACACACACACACACACACACACACACACATTCATTCATACAGCTATATACTGTACATAAGCACATTATAGTCACTGCCCCCCCTCACCCAAACCCCTGCATTCAGATTGACACGCATTGGGAAGAGTAAATCCTCTCCTTCCTCTCTTTTCTCTTTTTTCCTCCCTCCCTCCTTCCTTCTTTTCCTTCCTTCCTTCCTTCCTTCCTCCTACCTCTCTCTCCCTCTCTCCCTCTCCTAATGGAAAGCAGTGTTCACTGCCTGCCATCAGCAGCTATAGCCAGCTACACTATAATACAGTTAATGGATAGGCCTGGCAGCTTATGGAGCCCATGCATTTTTAAATGGGAGTTTTATGACTCCGGGAGAGTGGGGAACGGAGGCGAGCGAGGAATATGCTTGATATTTGTTCCCCACTTATGTGTGTGTGTGTGTGTGTGTAAGTGAGAGAAAGAAAGAGAGAGCAAGCGAGAGAGAGATAATATGGAGGGCGACGGCAGTGAAGATGGGTGTCATTGTGCGAATGGCGTCCTCGCTCTTGTTCGTCCTTGCGGCATGTTTTCTCTCTCTTTCTCCCTCTTCCTCCCCGTTTTTTTCCCTCTCACTTCTCCTTCCTCCCCCTCTTTTGCTTTTATTTTGCCACCGTCTCTCTCTCTCTCTCTCTCTCTCTCTCTCTCTCTCTCACTTTCCCCTCATCCTTCCCCTCGCTCTCTCTCTCCCCATCGTCGGTAAGGCTAAAGCCGGACAGAAAATGTTGCAGATGTTGGTAGGAGAGTTACGTGTTCGGAGACTCTTTTGAAGAAAACCTTGGATAAATGTAGACCTTCAAGGCCTGAGATGAGTGCGTACACACACACACACACACACACACACACACACATACAGTACTGATACTGTAAGGTCATCCCGGTCATGAACCCTGTCACTGAGCAGAATATACAGGCTTATAGGCTGAATCCAGCTGCTGTGTTTACGTGTGACCATTGGCTTGCACGCCTCCAGATGTCATCTAGAGTGTTGGATTTATATAATAAGTGTGTGTGTGTGTGTGTGTATGGCTAATGTATGTTCTTAATCTGGCAGCTTTCTTTAAGCACACATTGGTCTGTGTGTGTGCGAGAGAGATTGAGATTGCCTGATGATGCCCAGAGGTCATTATACAATGTTTGTCAGCAGCTGTGTGTGTGTGTGTGTGTGTGTGTGTGTGTGTGTGTGTGTGTGTGTGTGTGTGTCCTGGAGAGGTCGTAGCGTGTTGCCCGCCACTCTGCAGCATCCATCTGCCTTTGCCCTGACCCACAAACCCCTGCTCTGACAATTGCATTCCACTCCACTCCACTATTTCATATACACACAGTCGCACATGAATAGACACACACACACACACACACACACACACACACACACACACACACACGCAGAGGCAGGCAGTGCTCTAGGCGCGCTCTGCGTGCCCCACATAGTGTCCTGTTGGCCTGCTTGTCTTGCTGATGGCAGCAGTGGTGAGCCATGGAAATATGCGATTCCCCTCCAGGGTGAAAAGGGACAGAGTGTAGTTTGCTCTGGGCCGTTCATGCAGACGATAGGCCGACACGCAGCGACCCACGCCGGGTGACGCTGTCATCCGACATGTGCCCACGCCGGTGGATAGCTGATGATCACATACTGGAGGGCCCCCGACTGACACAGGAATTTCATCCGGTATTGATCTGTGAGGAGAAACTTTACTGACTGCTGAATTTATTTGCTGATGCTGACTTTTTCGTGACATCTCGGGAGGAAAAAAAAAAGTAGTCGTACCACTCGCTCACATTCAGTTTTCAACAAAAGAATGTGTTGGCAGGCAGTTGGACGGCTGATTTCTTTACAGCTACACACAAAGCTCCATTGCATCCTCAATTTACTTCACAATTTATACTTTTCATAATGAATTTACTATAATCTGCAAATTCCAATAATAGATATTTTCTGGCCACTGAGGCTCTGACCCTCATGATTTGTAATGTTGGTAATCCAGGAATTGAGGCTTATTCCACTGTTGCACTCATTGTAATTCGCTCTGGATGGGAGTGTTGGCCAAATGCCTAAAATGCGCAATGTAGTGTTTCTGAGGCTGGTATTGGGTAGACACAGAGACGTTGGCAAATATCCAGAGACAATATGAGTGTGCTGATATATGGAAGTTGTCAGCCCTATGTAATGGAGTGGTGCCTACAGTATGAATAGGAGTGGATGGGTAGGTATTGTTGTTGATGACAGCGAGGCAAATCATTATAACTGACGTATCTCATTTTGCTCCTCCTGACATAAACACTACTGTTTTGGTTTGATCTTTACTAATGACATCATGATTGGTCAAGGCAAATCCTTTTTAGTTAAAGAAAAATAAGGTGTTTTCTTTTGTGTTTTTTTGGGGGGGTTTTTTGTTATTTGTTTGTTGCAGCCCCACTTTATGACTGATTTAGGCTTATAAGAGAGGTGTGTTTTTGCATTAAAATCTTGGCTAGTGCAGCTTTAAGAGCATAATTGTTGTGTTGAAGTCCTTGCTTGAACAAATGGGCCTGTGGTTTGGTCATGTGCTGTGAGGTGGGTTTTCACTTTTCCACCTACTTGTACAGTCGCCTTCTCTCGGTTTAAGTCACTCAGTCACTGTTCACAGCAAATGCAGCCCTGTGAATACACAGACCCACACACACACACACACATACACACACACACCACGGTAGATCCCTCTCCACGCGAGCCATTCAAGTAACTGAATTTAGTCTAATTGCTGTAAGCCTGAATCCACTCCAAGATGTGCTGGGTTCTGTAAACAAGACTCTAACAAGCCCTCTGGAAATACATGTGACATTTAGACTGGCAAGTCAGACCTGCTTTTTGCTGCACACACACACACACACACACACACACACACACACACACATACACACACAATGCGTAACAACAACACATGCACAGTTAATCAACGCTGCAACACACATACACTCACACACATGCAAACACACTCATGTGGGCATACACTCTGCTGCACAGAGTAGTTTGTCATACACTAGTGTATATGCACGCAATATGAACACACACACACACACACACACACACACACAGCAAACACGTGCATACAGATACTACAATTACATTGATTCAATTTTTTTTATAAACTATTGGTGGTTCTTGCTTTTGAATACAGTGCTTTTATCACGTCTCCCTTTTATGCCAGTACATTTTTTTTTTGTATATTTAAAAAAAAAAAAAAAAAAAAAAAATGAATTGAAGTAATGTTGCCAGGCTGCCTGTTGGAACCGCAGACTCTCCCTTTTAACAGGACGCACCACCTCTGAGGAGCAGATCTCGTTTGATCTTCCAGTGGGCGAGTGGCGGCATAAACAGGAAGGGGCCCCGCGCTTTGGTGCGTCATTCGCTCTCGTGTCACTGGATCTTCTGTGTTGAAATGTGCCGAAGTGTTTCGCATAACATCGTTAGCCCAATATCCTGCATAGGTACACAAAGGTGACACACTCTTATACTGTAGGCAGCGCAATCAGGCACGCATGCAGGAACACACGCTGAAAAGGGACAAGATTGCACACACACACACACACACACATGTGCATGAGTGCGCGCACACACACACACACACACACACACAGTGCTGGATTAGTGCATGTTGGCTGGAGGAAAAATGAAACATCCTCTTGAGCCAGCTGCGGTCCGCTTCCTCATGAGAATGGACAGTGATGTAAATGTCTCGATGAAGGTGTGTGTGTGTGTGTGTGCGTGCGCGCGGGTGCACATCTGTGTTTATGCATATGGCGTATGACAGCTTAAGTGTTTTGTCTATAGATTTTGTGTGTGTGTGTGTCAGTGGGTGGGGGGTTGCTGAGTCTGTTGGAGTCCAGCTCAGAAATATGGACTTGATTTGTGCTGGGCCTATCCTGCTAACTGGAACAAGGTTGGGGGGTGGAGTGAGGGAGCCACCCCCTTCCCACACACACACACACACACACACACACAAGCATGTGCCTGTGCATGAGTTTGGACACACACACAGCTCCCCTCCTTTGTACAACGCAGCCCCTTTTATTATTGCCAGCCTTGAGAGGAGCAGGCTCTCTACCTTTTACAATGCTTCTATCAGAGATCTTGCATTTCCACATGGCCTCCTCCCTCATTTCCCCTGAATGGGATCTATCTCATTTTAACCAAGATTGAAGCAAGCATCATCTGCAGTGGAGATGGGCGTCCTTTATTTATGTCAGGCAGTTGTGCGAGGAGTACTGCTGAGTATTTTTGTATAGAGAAGCACCGTGCTCTTGAGAAAATGGGCTCTCTCTCCCTTCAAAGAGAACGAGAGAGCAGTATGTATTTTCTTTTCATTGTGATACTGTAAATAGCCGTCCCCAAGCTCTCTGTTCCTTTGTGAGGAAACGCAGATAGATGTACTGGCGAAAGCAAAAAGAAACTTTTCAAAGAAACTTTTGAAGTTAAAGTCTCATCTGCGTAATGCTGTGTACCCCTCAGGTTTTGTAATGGCAAAGTGGTGAAGGAGGTAAGTGAAGGAGCTGAGGAGAGGAGGCGGAGGAAGCGAGGGGGTTGTCCGGACAGGACCGGAGGGCTGGCGGGGCAGGAGCAGAGGAGCGCAAGTCGTGTGTGACTGCTGGAAAAGAAAAACATGCACTGCAGACCCCGGACCGCAGGAGGCACGACTCCCTCACCGCCAGAAAGCCTCGGGGCTTTCTCCTCCTTCGTTCTGTTTGCCTTGCTCTCGCTCTCTTCCTCATTTACTCTCTGTCCCTGTGCGCCTCCTGTGTGTGCGCTCTTCTTCTCCTCTCTGATTTTCTTGTTGCCGTTGCGCTTCCCTCTTCTTCTGTGTTGTTTCCCTTGGACTCCCAGCCCACCTCCCTCCCCCACCTCCCCCCTTTTTCTCTCCCCGTATCTGTATTACTCACTTTCTCTGTCCCCCAGTCCAAAGCACATTTCGCCCTCCCATAACTCCCTTCTCTGTGAAGGCCTATTATCCCCCCCCCCCCCCCCACACACACACACACACCCCACCCCGCCCCTCTCACTTGGCTCCCTTCCCTCTTTTCTTCCCAGCTCTCTCTCACCTCTCTGCTCTCTTCATATTTCATATTAAGCAATCCTTTCCATGGAGCCAGCTGTGTAAACAACGGGGACCAGCCCTCCATGTTTTCTCAGAACGAGAGAGAAAAAAAAAAAAAAAAAAAAAGCCGGAGAAACCTGGACACAAGGAGCTCGCCGCACGCCGCGTGCACCGATGATCTATGGCCCTTTGTCTCTCCTACCTCCTTCGAGTACGAGTGGGACTTGCTGGCCAGTGTGTGGGATTGTATGTGTGTGTGTGTGTGAGAGAGAGAGAGAGAGAGTCTGAGCATAAGTGTACCGGCTAGTGTGTTTATGTGGGTGTGGGCGCTTTCTGTTACCATAGCCCCCCGCAAATATTGACCGAGCTGAATGGCTACAGTGAGTAGGTAGAAAGCAAACACCGCATGTCATGCTCTGCCAGACCCGCCCGCTGCTATTTTGTCACCAATTGCATTCTCACCGGAAATAATTTGGCCTGCTTTTATTCTACGATTCTACATAACATACACTCCCTATTTTCCTCATATTTGTGGTCACAAAGTTGAGATATGGTTAAAACAGAGAGTAATCTTAATCCTCGGCGATGCGTCATGAAGTGTGTTTAGCGGTGCGGCTGACCCATATTTAGCCGAGACGCTGGCCCATGCCGCTCTTCCTATCTATAGGTCTATAATCTGTCTATCTATAATGTAGGCGGCCTATTTTTACACGGAGGTTCCTGGAAGCTGCCGGCGTTCCTGGGATTTGATGTGGTCCGTCATGTGACGCAGATAAGAGTGATTAACTGTCTTCATGTGATACTCTTTACTTAAGGGTTGAGTGGGCAGACTCGTTTTGTTTTTGGGTTTTAATGACTTTGGTTGGCACAGTTAGTCTGTGTTGAATCTGAATCTGTGGGTGTGCGTGGGTGCGTGTCTTTCTGGTTTTGGCTGTGTGTGTGTGTGTGTGTGTGTGTGTGTGTGTGTGTGTGTGTGTGTGTGTGTGTGTGTCCATATGCGTGCAGGTGGGCAGATGGTCCAGTTCTGCACGGACAGCCACAGCAGCCCTCATTTTGTGTCAAGAAGGCGAATGCAGGCTACCATCTTACTCACACACACACATATATTCTCGCACACTCACACACACACACACACACACACACACACACACACACACACACACACGACTCATCCATGGGTTTATTTTTTGCAGGTGCAGTGCTCGCTGGCATTTGAGATAATTAAAGGCTGACCTTTTTGAGGGGAGGCAGAAATGTCACCCAGCCTACTCCGCTGACAAGTGGATTCACCTCACGGGGGGCGCTGGCAAAACGGCGGAGGATTCTCACCACCCTGGATGTGCACTTAGCACCCTTTAGCCTCCCTGCGCCACAGTTAGTGGCTGTCACCGAGGAGGAGGAGGAGGAGGAGGAGGAGGAGGAGCCCCCCACCTTCCTCTCTCTCAGCCACCCTGTTTCAGCCCGCCATTATTGTGGCCGTCTTGTAGCTACACAGGTGGAAAGAGCACTGAAGTGGAAGTGCTGTTGGTTCACTTAGTTTGGAGGAGAGCTTGTCGCTGAAATGACTTGAAATAGGTACACTACCAGTCAAAAGTTTGGTCATGCCACATTTTTCTTTATTTTTACTATTTTCTACATTTTAGAATAATAGCAAAGACATCAAAACTATGAAATAACACAAATGGAATTATGCAGTGACCACAAAAGTGTTAAACAAATCAAAACTATCTTATATTTTAGATTCTTTAAAGTAGCCGCCCTTTGCCTTGATGGAAAGGCAAAGGCTTTGGAAAGAAATTCATACATAGGCATCAGCTTCTATTTTTTGTTTGTCTAAGAAACAAGTTTCAAGCATTTAAGCGTAAGCCTTTAGATCAAAATGGCTTTAAAATGGTGAAAAACATAGTACATCCAAATTTTGACTGGTTGTGTAACTAATAATTACTCTCTGTGCTCCATAATAATCCCCTAGAAATGAATTAATTTACCCATTTTGGTACAGTCCTCCAAATAATGCAAATGATTACTTTTTGCTCATACCAGTCATGCTTGTGGCAGTGATAAAAGCTGGAATGAGTGATGTAAGGCCACAGTATACTTGCTGTGGAAACTCATTTTGTCTGTGGAAAAAATGAAGTGCTGCACTAACTCGGCAGTGTGGGCCGAACTAGATGAATTCTTCACATAGCAGCAGCCCCCCCACTGTGTGACTGTCGGCAATTTGTATAAAATATCACGCGATTGGTTGTGTTGCCTTGTGGACAAGCGTCTCCTTTTCCTTTTCCAGTTCGCTGCCTTTGTTTTCATCTCCGTGCTAATATCTTGTGGTCAAACTCTTTCAGAAAGAAACCTTTGGAGGCTCGGCTCGCTGAGCTGAGGAGATCTGTACCTTTTATGAACGATCAAACGCTTTACAAATCCTCATATTCCCTCAGCTGCCTTTGTCACTGTTTCATCGCAGCCGTTGTTATTGTTGTTCTTGTTTTTGTCACCACTGTTTCTGGTTTCCCTAGGTTAAGGTTACCTCTTTAATCTTCTTCCTCCCCCACTGGCATGGACTGTGAATAAACTAACAATACGAAGACGATTATACACAAATCTGTATTCAGCAATGTGTTCGATTGCATTTCCATTTTGGGCAGGTTCAACTTTGTGGAAAATAACAACTTAAAAACAAATAAAGGCTAACTAGAGTACTGTGCATCGCCGTACTATCCCTACGTTTTTAAGTAGAGAGAGACACAGGAAAGACTGGGAGAGAGAGAGAGAGAGGGGGGGGGGGTTGACATACGACAAAGGTCCTGGGCCAGATTCAAACCCTTGATGTCACGTTTACATGCTACACACCTTAGACCGCTGAGCCACCAGGACGCTTGTGTCCCGAGCTTCTAACTAGCCTAGCATGGCCCTTTTCCCCCTAAATTATTCACACCTTTTAGCCTACTTGTATTTGTCACAGAGAGCTTGATCCTCTCCTGTCCTTCTATGCCCCCCCCCCCACACTCCCCCCCCCACTCCCCACAGTCTTTGAAGTAGCAAATGCACATGTTGTCTACTGTATATTTAAAATCCCTGCCATCTGAGGTAGTAATGTACAGTAAATGCAATGTACTGTAACTCACTCCCCCAGGGTGCTTGGATGACATGCAAGTGTCATTAGGGACGTGACTTAGCACACGTTAACATGCACACACACACACACACACACACACACATTCACCACACACTGTATGGCACTGTATGCGTGACCGCACACACCATGCTCAGACACTTGTTGGTACATATGCACACGTTTGTCTCACACGTGTGCACAACTACACACACACACTTACATACACACTTGAGTGTACCGCACATACACACTCATGCATGCACATATGCACATTCACTCCCACATTCTTACGTCTCGGTATATGTGACGTATGTATCCTCCCACGCCGCTCTCATAAAAATTTTAGTGCATCGTGCTTGAGCGACTCCCATTATGTGTACCTCTGCCAAGCCATACTGGCTGGAGCCGGAGCCCACGCTGGGCTTTTCAGAGCAGCTGTGATAGCGCTGCTCTCTCCCGTCAAAGGCTGATATCCACTCCACCAGCCATGACCCGAGCTCGCAGCCTGTAGCCTTCCCTGCGGAGAGGTTTCATACAAATCCACTCGGATGCCTGTATGCAGGCCATTATGGGGAAATTCTAAGGCGTCTGTCTCAAGCTCGGGTTTAAAAGGTGGATTCCTAAAGTGTGTCATTACGTTGGAAATATAAACGACAATAACTAGCATAAGGGCCGCCAAACAAGCAAGTATGTCACATGAAACAGCATGGATGTCACATGAAACAGCATGTGAAACACGTTGGCCATATTCATATAGCGTGCCAACAGATAAAGGGGCATCGTTCATACAGTACCAGTTGTCAAAAAACAACATGGTAGCTACAGACTAGGTGCTAGAATTCTTTGCTTTAGTATTTCTCACCTCGGGCTGTTGTGTTGTAAGCTGTGCTACACTGCACTCAACTGGCCTGTGTAATTGCTTTAATAGCGTAACGCTTCACTGTATGCCTAGCTTTACTCTTAGCGTTTCATAATGCAATCACACTTCACTGTACGCACCCACAGGAATAATATTCCCTCAAAACAGAGCACTGCAGACCCGTGTTGTCGTAGCAGCAAAGCTATTCTTATTGGCAGATAGCAGATATAGGAATATAGAGTGATCTTCTATAATCATTTTCTGTATGATGGAATGACAACCATGTGGCTGATTCCACTGAACTCTATAGCATTACAGCTAACTCCGCCGAAGCAAAGTGGAGTATTATTGCTAATGCCATTGACCTCCAGCTATTAACAGTTCCTTTGACATTTGTAGCATTAGCAGCACCCACATCATGGGTAATTGGACATCAGGAGGGAGATAGGTGTTGAGGTCTGTGTCTGTGTGTGTGTGTGTGTGTGTGTGTCCCCTGAAGAATCACCCTGCTCTTTTTTTCCCAGGCGGTGACAACAACTAGTGTCTGTTTTACTTTCTGTCACTGACCTCTTTGAACTTTGTGTGTGTAGGCATATGTGCATGCATGTGTGTGATTGTGTGTGTGTGTGTGTGTGTGTGTGTTCAGGCGTGTGTGTGTTTATGTCCACACTAGAGTGTACTTGTATATCGCGCACTGCATTTGCCATTCCCTGCAGCTCTGCTCGTTGTGCTGTCCACCCGACCAACACGACCTCACGCTGCCATTTGCTGCTTTTTTCGATTATTAATTCAACATTGGCTGTCACAACCAATTAGAGTCAGTCACTCGTGCTCACACAGCGTAGCCTCTCCCCCACGACCTCTAACCCTTTCTCTCGCTATGCCTGGTTACATGCCAAGCATAGAGTTAGGGCCAAGTGACCCGGATTATTTGTTTATTTTGATGCCTCTCATGTCTTATCTACTGTAAGTGATCACATGCTTTCCCTCAGGAGCTGCCCTCCATATAGCACACAGCCTCTGTATGTACTTGAGTGTTTGTGGCAGAATATGGGCTAGCCTTATAGGGGTTAACAGACTGATAAAGTTATACAAATGGAGGCTGTAGAGGAATTGTTTTGTTTCTTTGAAAAGAAGTGCATTAATGGATTGATAAGCCTTTTCAAGGCCCCAGGGTTCCCATCCACTTCTATAGACTCCAGTATTGCATCTACTCTTGCTCTTAGACTGCATCCACTCCTGTTTTTAGACTGCAGTAGTGTGTGTATGTGTGTTATTTGTGTAACTGTATTACGTGTGTGATTTATTTTTTGTACATGCAAGAGCGTGTGCTCATGTTTGGTAAGCTTGCATTTGTCTTATGTTTTATCATCTTTAGGGTTTGTGCCTATGCAAGGGCATGCACACTGTGTGTGTGTGTGTGTGTGTGTGTGTGTGTGTGTGTGTGTGTGTGACATATGTCTTGTTTCCAGCGGAGTCGTCGGCCTTGAAGTGACATGAACACATCTATACCACACTGTAGACCTACAGCCACACAATATAATGCGCACAACTGCTCTCCTTTCTTCTCCTCCATATCAACGACCTTGTGTGTCAGCCCCATCATATAGAACACATACATCATGTGGCAGGAGGCAGGCGCCGCCGAGTTCAGGAGCACCTGAAAGAAGAATGGAGGAGAGATGAGTGTGTGTGTGTGTGAGAGAGAGAGAGAGAGACAGAGAGAGGACTTACTTGTTTGTGTGAGGGAACATGGAGAAATAACAAATTATGGATGTGCGTTCATGCGTATATACAGTATGTGTACAAGCATATCTGCATCTGTGTTTATTCATTTGCTGGAGAGATTGCATGTTTGCAAGTGTGTGCAAGGATATCAGCCCGTGTGTGAGTGTTCAGCTATGCAATGCGGGCTGAGCGT
>NW_027283393.1:0-80000 GCF_046629955.1 Centroberyx affinis | reverse complement strand
GCTCTCAGAGGTTTTTCGGGGTCAATCTATTGACTTTCTATCTGCTGGAGTTTGCGTTGGCAGGCAGCGTGGAGGGAAGTGAAGAACAGTTAGCGCCCAGCCCAGTCACTCCCACTTCCCCAATACCAGATACCCCACCTCACTCACAATGACTATGACTCCCATCAGATTCCTCTTTTAACGGAGTTCTGTGTGTGTGTGTGTGTGTGTATGCATGTTTTGTGGATTTGTGTGCGTGTCTGTAGGGTGTGTATGCGTTTCTGTATGTCTTTGTGTATGTTTGTGTGTGTGTGTGTGTGTGTGTGTGTGTGTGTGTGTGTGTGTCAGGCCACTCTCCCAGTGTTTGCCATGCAGGGCGGCGAGGTTCCTTCCCCTTTGCCTGGACAAACATTTCCTGTCTGTAAACACTGGAGAGCCAGGGACACCACAGCTTCCTGACGAGCTTGTGCACATACACACACACACATACACGCACACACACACACACGCACACACACACACACACACACTAATACACACACTGCCCCTTGCACAGGCTCACTTTCCCTCACTCTCTCTCCTCCTTGCATGCCAATAACTGCAGACATAATTCACACACGCATACACATAGCCACAGAAACATATACACACACACACACACACACAGCATATCTCTTTCCATACACACTGTAATGCAAACACGCCAAGCTCACCCTGGCCCCTCCCTTCTCCTCCTATCCCTCTTTCTGGCAGATCATTTCTCTCGCTTTCCCTCTCTCTCTCTCTCTCTCTCTCTCTCTCTCTCTCTCTCTCTCTCTCTCTCTCTCTCTCTCGTTGAAACACATTCTCTTGTTTCTTTCTCCCACATTTGCACACACACACACACACATTGTAGCTAAGCCCTCGCCGTCCCATTCAGTGCTGAGCAGAGACGAGAGAGAGAGAGAGATGAGGGAGGGGGAGAGAAAGTGAGTTTGTTTGGAGCTTGGACGAGAGGGATTTGGAGAATGTCAGATTGGAGGCAAGAAAGCCAAGCATTTTGGCCTTGATGGATTTCAACACGGCAGAGCTCCCAATGTAGGCTAAATACACATGACTGGGTGTGTGTGTGGGTGTGGATGTGTGTGTGTGTGTATGTGTGTGTGTGTGTGTGTGTGTGTGTGTGTGTGTGTGCCTTTGCTTGTACACAGTGAGTAATGTGGCTTGTCCTTGTGGGGCTTATTGGCTTTCTCTGGTATTGTCCAGAAAGATAGGCTTGTCATTTTAAAGGTCATGTTTTCACAACAATTTAATATTTGAAATTGAATATTTTGAAATTCTGTATATGAATACCTAGTAAATTAGTAAATTAAAGTAGTGCAACTAAGATCCAAAGCATCAATAAGTTGATAGCTGGCATTAGCTGGACAGATGGCGTCTTTACTTCTGCCTGTGCCATTTAAAACTCCCTTCACACCTAGCATTAACATGCATCTTGCATCCAGATTGTGTGTAGATATGATTTGGATTCTGGATTACATTTACACCTAACATTATTCAAATGTATTTCTGGTGTGCTCATTCAAATTTAATTTCTTTTTCCCTCGCAAAACACATGGGAAATATTTATGTAATTTGAAACTGACAGTAATAACTCACTTGTTCCCCATCCACAAGTCTTCTGACAATCCATTTTTGACATGTATGTTACTGTGCCACCTGTTTGATTTTGTTTGTGTTCTGGTTCAAGCCACATATGAAAGTTAAAATGTCTGTTTACATAGTTGCTATATGCGGATTGGAGACACGTTACATTTGCACTTTCTTATTAATGTGGCCAAATACAATGCAGTCTGATCAGCCAGGATGCATGTTATCTCTTGGGTGTAAAGGGGGTCTTAGTGACAGATGCTGTAGTGGATAATGTTGAATGAACTATGGAGCGGACCAGGCTCCAGACCAGGAGCAAGTTCAGGCTTTGCCACTTTGTTTCAATCCTTCACTTGTTTGCCATCAATCTCCTTTCTTCTGTCTCCTTTTTCTTTTTGGTTTGTGTCTTCATCTCACCGCTGGCTCTCTCTTCCTCCTCTCTCGTCTGTTCTCCTCTTCATCATCCTCCTCCTCCTCCTCCCCCCGATTCTCAGGATTGTCTAGCCCCTCTGCCTCAGCTTCCTTTTTCAAACCACAATAGACCAATTATTTGGACCAAGCAGAGCAGAGGGGTTAATCTAGACCTGTCCAACACACACACACACACACACACACACACACACACACACACACACACACACACACACACACACACACACACACACACACACACAGACAGTACAACCAACTACAACTGTAGCCTCCTGAGGTGTGTCCTCACATCACATTATCTGAAAATCATTGGAGGAAGCATTTCCCATGGAGCACTGCCTAATCTATATCCTCTCTCTCTTTTCTACCTCTCTCTCTCTCTCTCTTTCTCTCTCTGACTGTCTCTCTCTCTCTCTCTCTCTCTCTCTCTCTCTCTCTCTCTGACTGTCTCTCTCTCAAGCATGGAGGTTGACATTGGGGCAAGTCAGGTTATGTAGCGGAGCAGATCAGTCTCAGATATTGATATTGGTATTACCATTACAGCCTGCAGGTTGATTAGTTAACAGGACATTATCACCATGGATTAATCAAGCACGCACACACACACACACACACACACACACACACACACACACACACACACACACACATATACACACACACACACACAGACACACATGCAGAAAGTTATGTGCTGTTGTTGCTGCTGTGTTGTACATTGTGAAATATTGGATTACACAACCATGAGAATGTGGTTATTACACGCGTGCACACACACACACACGAATACACACACACAACTTTCATTAGTGTTTTCGATTAAGCCTTTTGCGCCACACGCCTGTATGAATGAGAAACAGCAATAATACCCCAGCTATTGATCCCGTTATTATCATTAAAGCCTTCCGCTGGCTGTCACTAGCCCTAACACTGTGCTATTACATTAGCGCCCTTATGAGGGATCATAATGAATGGAGCTAGCTTGCTACCTGCTGCCACGGCGGGCTAATTGGCTTTTCCCCACAGAGCGCTCTTGTTTCAGCAGGCCTGGTAATTGCTTGGTGCAGAAGCTTTTCCTAGCACAGCTAACACACACGGGCACCGTCTCTTTTGACTTATTAGGGGGCAAAATGGCATTTATGAATGTTCTTTTGGGCCGGCAGGGGAAATATGAAAGGATATTTTCAGACCCCAGGAAAATGTGTGTGTGCGTGTGCGTGTATGTGTGTGTGTGTGTCCGCTATCCCATTAAGCAGCCCGTGGTGGAATGCACTGGCCATGAGTAAATATGGATATGGTAATGTTGGTTGGCGTGTGTGTGTGTGTGTGTGTGTGTGTGTGTGCGTGTGCTCTGGTTTCTGGACAGACAGGTGGTTCCTCTCTGCCCCGGTGGTCTGCAGGAATCAAGGGGGGCATGTCAGCGCACTCCATGGGTGGCAGACACACACACACACACACACACTTTTACAGATATACTCACAAGGCTTGTGTGGTAGGGATAAAGATAATGATAGTGAGAAACACTTGTGAACTGCTCGCCTCTGGCAGCTATCCAAAGTGTCTGTGGTTATCACACACACACACACACACACACACACACACTTGACCCAAGCACTTATTCCACCTGGCTATTGGTAAGAATACATAGTACTCCAACAAGCTATCAATAAGGATAGGTACCAGCTATCTCAGCAGGCCACATACACACACACACACACACACACACACACACACACACACATTCACACACAGCACCTCTGGGGAGCTGGTTGTCATTATTGGAAAGTCATTTGAGGGGTGCCGATACTCCGATGGCGAGGATGCAGGCTTATTAAACACGGCGTGTAAAACACATCTAGCAGGGCAGCGCAGCACTCTTTCACTCCGACATAACGACCCTGTTAATTAACTGCAGAGCGCTGGGAGTTCGAAAAATGAGCACAAGAACTCTGCTGTTCTTTCATTTTCATAGAAATATCTGCCTCTGCTCGTTTGAGGTCCAAAGCACAGGTGCTTTAAAAGTTTTATTCCTTTACAAAACTCCCTTGTGTTGAATTAGATTACAAAAATATTTCAAATGAATGAATGAATGAATGAAGCACATAATTCTTGGGTTTTGCGGCATACTGAAACTTCCTCATTCAATGTTATTTCTTAATTGTAACACAGTTGGTGAAAACTTTGGAAAAAACTGATGTGTGGCTCAAGTCGCTTAACTGCATTTCCCTAAAACTTTCTACATGAACCACTCTTTACTATCAACTATATTTTCTTGTGCAATGAGCTTTCACTTTCTACTATTGCTACTACTACTACTAGGCTACTACTACTACTACCACTAATACTAATATAATATTTATAATATGATGATAATAATGTGATACTTTATCAACCCCTATATTAATATATACTGAATTATGTAAAAAACTAGTAGGCCTATTACTTGAACACATAAGTGAGGACTTCAGGCAGATCTAACAGTTAACAAATTAGCTATCAATCTTGGGAACAACGACTACAATGGCTGCTTAAATTTAGCAGGGAATTTAGCTAGCTCACTAGCTTGTTAGCTACTAGCTAGCTACCTGGATCAGATTCAGAAAGCTAGCTGTAGCGAGCCAAATATATTACCTTAAAATGTGAAATGTCTATACTAATGCTATACTATACTATGCTTTTCTAGAACTCAATGCCATCGTTGGAATGACAAAATATCCTGTTTATCCTGGTAAGGAAATCGTTTCCTCCAGCAGCTCCAAGAGTGGTGTGATTCATATTTTAGGTCATCTTACGCCTTTACCACAGTCAGCTGGTCCCAGTCTAGTGTAAGTGCTGCTAATGGTCATTGGCTGGCCTCCGTTGCTGGTCTCAGAGCTGACTGGCAGCTTCAGTCCAGCAGCACACACCAAGGTGACCCTGCATGCTCTGTGTGTGTGTGTGTGTGTGTGTGTGTGCATGTGAGTGTTTGGGAGTGGTGTGTGTATTTGCAATTTTGGAGTGGGCCCATGGTCATTTTAGTGTGTGTGTGTGTGTGTTGTTTATCAGGACAGCAGGAACATCCCCTCAGGACAGAGAACACAGCCTGGCAGAACGGGTGACTCAGAGAGGAAGAGAGGAGACGACAGAGGGGGAGATGAGGAGGAGAGAGGAGGAGATAAGGAGGTAGAGAGAGAGGTTTTGGACTGAGAAAAAGAGATAGACATGTAAGCCAGCAGGAGGAAAAACAGTGAAACAGACAGCGGTGTGAATCATGCATCAGGGAAAGAGTCGGATGGAAAGGGAGAAGATGAGAGAGAAAAAGGGGGGGGGGGGGGGGGGGAGAGTGAGGCAGACCTCCTGTACAGATGCGACAGAAGTGGGCGCCCCAGGCGTACACACACAGGCTTTGGCAGTACCCGTGTTGCCAGCATGATGTGCCAAAGCACCGGCAGGCTTAGCCAAGAGGGGCTCCCACAAGAAAGACCATAACCCTCTCCTCCGTCCCTCTCGCCCTCATTCCCTCCCTCCCTCCCTCATTCCCTCCCTCCCTCTCTCCCTCCCTCCTAATTTTGGCTTCTCCGCATCTCTTGTTCTCTCAAATCTCTCTCTCGTTGTTTCTCGAGCTCCCTCCCTCCCTCACTACTTTCTCTGTATTGTCCTCTTTCCTTCCCTGATCCATCCTTTCCTTCCCTCCTCATCTCCTCTCCACATCTTCTCTTTCTACTCCCTTTCTCTCCTTATTTCTCCACTTCCTCCTTCCCTCCCTCCCCTCTCTCTCTGTATCATCCTCTCTTCCTGCTTGATCCCTCCCCCCTCTTGCTTCCCTCACCTCTCTCTCTCTCTCTCTCTTTCTCTATCACCCTCTCTTCCTCCCTCCCTCCCTTTCTCCACCTCAGGACTTGACAGATCTATCATTACCCTGCCACTTATTTACTCGCGGCCCGTTATTTTCCATTTGCTTTGAGGGGACCCGGGGCCAAATCCCTGCCCAGAATGCTTGATCCTGGCCCCGGCATTTATCCCCGAGTGGCTTGGCAAGTGTCGTCCGCTCAATCCCCCCCCCCAACCCCCCACCCCACCCCTCTCTCTCTCTTTCTTTCTCTATCTCTCTCTCATTCTGTCTTCCTTTCTATAGGTTTTTTTTCCCCTCCATGGCCGCTTATGCAAATACAGGCCCTCCTTTTCAAAGAGCTGTCTACCCATAATCCGATGGATGGCTCCATTTTCGGAGTGCCACACACACACACACACACACACACACACACACTCATATACACTTGTGTGTACACGTACGCACGCACATAGAAATACACAGAACAGAAATGCACACTCTATTAGGAATACAAGGACACATGCTATCTCTCATAAACACTCTGGCACAAACTGGCACATGCATGCACATGTGTGCACGCACACGCACACGGACAGAGAAAGCCCTCTTCTACAGCATGGGTGTTATATTTAGAGCAGCAAGCGCTTTAAGCTGTAGTTGGGCCATAACAACTTCAAAACCAGCAGGCTGTCGCCAGCAGCCATGCAGCAGTCAGTTGGGTAAACACTGGCCTAATCTAAATCTCCCTCTGATGTGCCAGCGCAAGTATCTTTATTTTTGCTCTCTTCAAAGGCTCCGCAAGGAAGTCAAGACAAGGGTAAAGCGATAAGAACTCCCTCTTTTTTTTCTCTCTCTCTTTCTCTCTGGCTTTCCTATCCTTCCCTTCAACCTACTCTCTCGCTGACCCCCTTCTCCTCCCTTTTATCTCTTCTCTCCTCCCCAACCACACACACACACACACACACACACATACACATCTCTTTCTATCTTCTTATGCCCTTTTTGCAGTACCCATTGCATGCAGTCATAATTCACAGTGGCGCATACATTCAAATGTCAATGACTCTCTCACAGGCATCATTCCTCTATTGTCCTTTGACAGCCATTTGGAATGACGGTCTCTGAAAAATATAGGACAGTTACCTAATGGAGGAGACGAGAGAGGGAAGGAGAGGAGAGGCGAGAGCGGAGGAAAGGTTTTGAAATGTTGTGTGGGTCTGCCGCGCACAGCTCGGAGAGTGATTGAATTATCAAGCAGAGCTTTGCTTGTTGTCCAAGGGGTTTCGGAGGGAAAGCCCTTTTCTCGGTGGCTAATGCGCTTTTTCAGGCTAGCACAATGGCTAGCTGTGTTGCGCAGAGGGCTAAGAGAGCTCTGTTGGGCCGGAGCTTATGGGGCCACCAGCTCTCTCTTGGCACCGCTCTAAGGGGCCCCTGGCCACACTTAACCTCAAGCCTGTCTGCTAGAATTAGCACATAGCCTGCTCAGAGTGGCAAAACAATGCACCGGTGACAGCATTAGCACGCTATAGGGCTAGTGTGCCATAGGCTGGCTAATGCAAAATGAATAGCGCTGTGTTCAGCTAATCATTAGCATTCCAGTGATTTGTGAACACCTACAGTTACCTAATGCTACAGCCACCTTCTGGGTTCGTTGTCAGTTTGATCTGTCTATCAGTTTCTTTGAATTACCTTGACATTATCGGCTCTGTGAAAGATGAGTCTCGGTCGTTGCAGCCATATGCTTGATACTTTATGGTTTGGCTGCTGCTTGAGTCAAGGTTGTGCAGTGCAGTTGTATTAAGTGGAATGCAGTAGCAGCACATGGCTTTTACCATATCGCTGACATTGTGCCATTGTTTTTTTTTTCCTTTTCAAATGGTCTATTATAGATTGAGTAGGTTTTATGACACTAGGATATTTGAAACCCATTCAAAGCACATAGTATACTCATAAAATGCATGGGTGTCCTTGTGAGAATGTAGCTTTTTTCCATTCATGGAAAGATTGGCTTTTGACGTTACAAGGTTTTCAGACAGCATCGGTGCAAGGATATCATTTAAAGTGTAACACCATTCATGGCTATGTCCTTCATTTAAATAGTCAGACTTCAACTGCGTCCTTATGCTCTTAAAGAGAATTTCAAATGTGGGTCCTGTATGTGTGCCTGCTATGCCTGAGTAAGTGTGTATGAGTGTGTGTGTGTGTGTGTGAGAGAGAGGGAGAGAGAGAAAGAGAGTCTGTCTGCCTGTGTGCGTAGAAACACATATCAACACTTATTATTTATATAGAATGCCAAACAGTAACACATAACACTAATATACATCACAGTTACCATCAGCTGTTGACATGGCTCCATGCTCTCTGCCCTCTAAATGTCACATCTCAACTCAATTATCATACACAATCCAGACTGGAGTGGAAACAACCTGACCAGCATAGGGTGATACTGTCTGTTCACAGCATATCTGAGTGTTGAACAATTTTACACATCTCTGACAACTAAAAAATGTCAAGATACCCTCTGGCACACATCATTACAAACACATAACATTAGTTTCACGTTTGTTTTTGTAACTGACCGGCTGGATAGGAGTTAGTTGTCATCCGGATTGTCTCATGTAGGGGATTTAATTTTAGCCAATTAAAAGAACAGCCTTGAAGTAAATAAAATCAAGTTGGTGTTTGATTGGCTACAACAAATGTAGCCAATCAAAAGAAATCGCACCACACTAGGTCGTATAAGTACAAGTTTAATTTCCAGGTTGCATCAGTTTAAATTTGGTCACACTCTCTCTCTCTTTCTCCCTCCTCATCTTTCTCTTTCCACTCTCTGTCTCCTTTCTCTCTCTTTCTGTCCATTAGGGAGGAACAGCTGTTAGACAGTCAGTCTGTGATCAGTGTTAAGAGGCACCTGAAACTTGCTCTGCCGCTCTCAACAGATGTTACTACCTCTCTTTTTCTTCCTCACTCTTTCTCTCTCTGTCATTGGCATGTACATTTGCATGCTTGTTTTCCTTGTGTTCTCTCTCTCTCTCTCTCTCTCTTTCTCTCTCCCTCTCTCCCTATCACATACACACACACACACATTTGCTCACACGCAACAGACTGCAAAGACAGAGAAGCAGAAGGAATCTAATTAGTGACAAGGTTTTGTCCTCCATTTGAAATGCCCTGCTAATCAACTGCTGTATATATTTGATTTGTCCCAAATTTCAGCCCGTCTCATGCAACACACAGGCGCACACATCCTCTCATACTCATACAAGCCACAAAGCCATCAATAAGTGCTATGTCGCCTCCCACATCAGAAAGCTGTGGCTGAAATGTACCTTGGACCTTATTCCCACGGTGGCCATTTTGAATTTACATTACCCTCGGGGTGGGAAACTCCACCTGGAAGAGCAAATACAGCCCAGCTAGGTGCGTTGTGTACATATCATACAAATGTTGAGAATTGGACAAACATTTTAATTTCACAGATTCCCCACTGAAAAACGTATTACAAATATGTATTAGGCCCACTATAGTTAGCTACCGGTATTTAGCCGTGGTAGCTAGCTAGTCGCTAACTAGCAACTTCCCTGCTAAATTCAGGCTATCAGTGGGGTTCACTGTTCAGTCTTAAGTCCTTACTTATCTGTTGAAGTAATGCTAATTTTATATCTATATGCCAATCTTCTGGATAGGGTTTCCCACTCCAAGTGTAACGTAAGTTCAAAATGGCCGCCATGGGAATAAGGCCAATTGTGCTGCGACTTTGACCTTGACCCCTGTAGCCTACCTGTCTTTATCACTGTACTGTACTATTCACTGCTCTGTGTAATGTTCATTGTATGTCACTGGACTTTGTATGCATTGGCTCACCTCGTGTTGTGTGGGGTAGATTGGACTCTGTAGCATTTGATGCATTGTATTCTTACACTCAACCTGTTAATGGTTGCGTAACAAGCAGGATCCGGTGGAGTCACTGTGGAATGCTACAGTCATTGACATTGACTGATCAGCTACTGCCCAGATAAAATCTAAGGTCTTAGGCTAGAGTGGATACACACAGACACACACACACACACACACACACATGCATACACACTATGAGGCTACACATGCACTTACCCGAACACACAGTCTTTCTCTCCCCAACTCACACAGACTTGCACACAACTCTCTCTTAAATAAACACACGCACATGCACTTGCACAGACTCTGTGACTCACACGCACACACACACACACACTGTGACTCATAGTGATATAACATGAGTAAGGGATTGGAAGAGATGTTATCTCAAAGGTTGGGGGGAGTGGTGATTGATCGCAGAGAGAGAAAGAGAGAGAGAGAGAGAGACACTACATACTTTAGGTCAAACCAAAGGACCTCCTTCTGTGACCTAAAGACCTTTCTAATCACTCATTCTATGAGAAGACGAGAGGAGGAAAGAGGAGGATTTAGAGAGAGGGAGAGAGAGAGAAAGAGAGAGAGAGAGAATGAATGAGGGAAGTGAAGGGCCCCCGCAGGCATCTTAAATCACGGCGGGCCCAGACAAACCCTTCACCAAAGAATCAGGAGAGGATTCACACTTTCCACAATTGACCACTGACTGGAATACCTTCAACAGGATGCAGGTGGGGGGATTAGCTGTCAGGGAGCGTGTGTGTGTGTGTGTGTGTGTGTGTGTGTGTGTGTGTGTGTGTGTGTGTGTGTGTGTGTGTGTGTGTGTGTGTGTGTGTGTGTGTGTGTGTGTGTGTGTGTGTGTGTGTGTGTGTGTGTGTCAGACAAAGCGAGCACTCTTAACTCTTGCAGCTCTTGCTTCGTTCGTACGACACGTCACTACATTTCTACAATCATACAAGTCTATTTTTCAAGTGTCTGGCCACACTGAGCGTCCCTTCAAACAACAAACTCAGTTATGACAGTTGATTCCCTCTAATTAAAAAGAAAACTGGTGTTTTTACGTCCCCAGAATGTAGGTGAAAGGCCTCTGCCCGGTGTTTACTGTTAATAGAGAGAGAGCGAAACAGAGAGAGAGACGGAGAGAGGGAGAGGTCAGGTGGTGTCGGGGATGGGATTTCGCTGATTCAATATTTACTCCTCAAACAAGGCTATTTCCTGTAAGCACTTGGCCAAACTCTTGCTCTCACCGCTTCTCTCGGTCCTCCTCTTTCTTTTGTTCTCGTCCTCCTTTTCTTCCTCCGTCTCTCCCTCTCTCTCTCTCTCTCTCTCTCTCTCTTTCTCTCTCGCTCTCTCCCCACAGCCCTTCTCTCTGCTCGTTCCCTTTAATCATCATAAACTTTTACAGGATTTGTTTTCCCTCCCCGGCCGCTGTCGTTTTGCTTATGACTCCCTCTGTCTCTCTTTTTTTTACGCTCTACCTCGCCTTCGCTCTTTACAATCTTTATTTCCCTCATCTTCTCTTCTTTTTCGAACCCTCCCTCTCCCGCTCTCTCTCTCTCTCACTTCTTTCTCTTTTTCTGATTCACCCGTCTCCTTCTCCCTCCTTCTTTCTCTCTCCTTAGGCTATATTTTTCTCTCTCTCTCGCCACCGTAACCCCTCCATCCTTTTCTTCCTTTCATCCTGCCATCTCTCCCTCTCCATCTCCCCCATCCAAAAGATATTAGGAGGCACTGAATAAACATTGAGTACCCATTCATCCAGCCATCCATCCATCCACCCACCCACCCAACAGTCAGAGAGGAGCAGTGAGTTTCCAATGGATTTGATAATTGAGCTGTGTACACAGTGTGAGTGCTGAACCAGCTAGCTGGTTTGACTTGGGGAGCGATGTCACTTTAATTATTGCACCAACAAAGTTTGCATGTTGCCGTGGGTGTGCGCAAGACCAGAGAGTGTGTTTTTATGTGTAATTATGTCCGGGAAGTGTCCATACGGGTTTGTTTTTTAGTGTCTATATTGCTGTGTGTACACATTCACATACACATATGCAAACTGCCACCACCTCAAACAGTGCACAGATAGTGAGTGTGTGTGTGTGTGTGTGTGTGTGTGTGTGTGTGTCTGGAGTGCATTAGGTGGTTTTCTGCTGGGAGGACAGCTATATGGCTTCCCTCCTCCTCCTCCAAACTGAAAAAAAAAAAAGTCTCTCTCTCCTGGCAGCTGTGCTGTCAAAGCCGGCGTCTCTCAGACCTTTGAAAAATAGCCTTTATGTCAAAACCAGATCGCTTGGACTGAAGGTACACATGGAAAGTGGTGGAAGAGCTTCAGGGGAAAACGTTTTGAGGGGAATATTTTAAGGCTTTGTCGTGGAGGTAGTCGTCTGTCTGTCGACACGTTCGGTGGGGCTGCTTGTATGCCCAGAAGTTGACGTCGTTTTCCCTTGTGGTGTTTGTGTGCGTGTGCGTGTGCGTGTCTGTACGTCTCTCTTCCCGTGTGTGTGGTCATGGATTCAAAGCATCCCACTCGTAAGTTAGTACATGTGTACCATTTTGCTGTAGCCAATTGATTGCCAAGTATAGCCCAGCTCTCGGTTCCTCATAGATCTTCCTTTTATTTCTATAGACCATTTTTTTCCTACTTCCCCTTGAGTTCAAGAGCTCTTAGTGCTCTTAGCATTGCTCTCTCAGCTCCATCTCCCATCATTCTCTCTAAGTAATTGTAGCTCTTTGCTGGGGATGGGGTGGAGGGGTGGGGGGGGGGGCGAGGGTAGTGGACAGGTGCTAATTCAGTTTCATCCACATGAAACGCTAGGTCGGCCTGGGCTTTAATTTACCTCCCTCCATCCTTCGTTCCATCCCTTCCATACCGCAGCTGTTCTTGGTCAATGGGTTTTTGCCCATAATCTATGAAGGATAAGTTGGGTGGCGGAAATTGAATGGCTGTACTAATAGGTTAGAGAGGCACTTGTGATATCAGCCAGACCAATTTTCTGATGTACAACTGGGCTCGACAAGCTACTAGACTTTTTTAGTCAAAGGACATACTGTCCATATTGAGCTATTCCATCTATATGGACATATATTGTAATGAATGTGGTAGTGTGCATAGCTTGATAATTGGTAGCTGTTTTTATCCCACAGCTACCACATGAAAATGGCTTCATGACAGAGATACACAGTCATTTTTTATGTTTACAAAAAGTTATTTCATTCTGTTAATTTCTGTTCTATTCCATTCTCTTCAATTTTGTTCTTTTCTCATCTACTCTATTCTCTTATGGTTGTGAGGAGCCCCTCAGGTGTTGTGTTTCAGGACTTTAAGAAGGGAATGGAGTGAATGTTCGCTGACACACACACACACACACACACACACACACACACACACACACTGAGGGAGGTTCTCTCTCCTCCCCTGGCGGACTTCAAAGCTAGCTGCCCCTTGAGGAACTTCAAACGCTGGAGAGGCCATTAAAAGACAAAAATTATTTTCTGTAAGGTCATGATTTATTTGATTGAAAAATGAAACCACAAACCGACAGACATTATTTTTCCTTCCCAGGGCCTGCTTTACCAGGCAGAGCCCAAATTGCTACCAGGTGGGAATCCTCTTAATGATAGCGAGGCTCGGCCTGAGGACCTGAAGCTTTCTTGCCTGCTCTTGTCTCCCAGCGTCTCTCCTGACCCCATCATCTCTTTCTAATCTTCCCGCTTTGTCCGCCTCATTTCTCTTTAGCATGTCATTTCTTCAATAACGACAGACACACGAACGCACACACACACCGGTCTGTGTGTAATCCACGGTTTTTGGTGTGGTGTTTGATGAATGAGGCGGGATTTGGGATGATCGGTGTGTTTCTATCAAAAGTGGAGTCCAGGCTAACTTCAAAACCCTGCGGCACCAGCGAACAGTGGCCTTGCAACCATCACTCACTGAATAAAGAAAGAAGATGTGGAGAGGGAGATGGGGAGGTTGAGAGAGCGATGGAGTTGAGGGAGTCTGTCTTTTGAATGTGTGTAAAACGACAGACAGACGAGAGACAGAAGTGAAAAGTTTGAGAGATTAAAGTGAGAGAGCGGGTGGGTGTGGAGTGACAGACGTCATTTGACAGTGACGAGCTCAGATTTGACGATGTGGAAACAAGAGTAGAGACGCTTAGGCCTAGTGTCTGCTAATGTACCGCCTTTAGAGACCAAGTGAAGGGAGGGGGAGGAGAGAAGGAAGACACACTTTAAAGAGATAAGAGATGGATATAAGCAGGGATAGAGATGTAAAGTAGACAACAGTAGACTCAGAATGTTAAGTAGAATCCGTGCTACTTGGCTATTAAGGATAGGCTACGCTAATAAAAGTGGAAACGGGCAGGAGCACAGACTGGATATTAGCACAGTTTGTTTTGTTTGTTTGTTTTTGTGTTTTGTCTCATTGTTTTTTGTGTGCATGCCGACCAGTGTTTGCACCACGCACTTTTCTAAAGGAATGTATAGACTCAAATTGCTCTGTAGGGAATATGAAGGCTATCTGTGCACATAATGTAGAGTTTCTCAGTGTTCAACTTGTGTGTCACTGGAGCTATTAAAGGGAAAATCTACTCTAAAACACAGATATTGGCGAAGTTCCATACAGTGCATTTCTGGGTCCGTTTTGCACCAAAGTTCATCAATCAAACAGGGAGATGTTCCGTCGCAGAAGAGGCAGAGAGGCCAATTTCTCCACTGACAGCAGCCTCAATAGACCAGAATGCATTGCAGCCAAAAGACATGTCGGGTTTGGAGTAAGGCGGGAGTGACTCCTCTCTTTTTCTCAACTGGAACAACTCTTGCTCTCATGCTCTTTCTTTGCTATCGCTATCGCTCTCTCCACCTACACCGAATGGAACAAGTTCACGCCTGTTCTCTGGGGGTTGTCAGAGGGCATTCTGGGAAATGTAGGAAATCACTAACTGTAGAAGTAGAAGGGACAGGTTGAGGTAAAGTAGGTACAAGAAAAAACACTTTATCACAACCCCTGGAATGCAATGAGCATCATAACACTGTAAGTGTACCTGAGCATGGATTTTTCTTTTCCTCGGCTAGGGACGAAACTCATCACTGCACAGTAGAATGGAGTGTGTGTGTGTGTGTGTGTATGTGCGTGTGTATGTTTATGTCTGTGTGTATATGAGAGAGAGAGAGAGGGAGAGAGAGAGAGAGAAAGCAAGGGAGTGGGTGTTTTCTGCGTGAGCATATTTGTTGGGATTTGTGTTTCTCTGGGTGTTGGGATGTTATCTTGGCTTTGTTTGTGTGTGTGTGTGTGTGTGTGTGTGTGTGTGAGGGAGAGCAATAAAATGTGTGTTTTTCACAGCTTACAGGCCGACATTTTCAGCAAGTGTCTTGCGGTTTGAGTGTATTGGCCACTCAGCACATGAATCAGTCATTTTGTGTGTCGTTTAGTGTATTTCATATTTCCGTGTGGATATTCCAGTGTTTGTTTGTGTGTGGGTGGGTGTGTGTTTCTGTGTTTGTGTGTGTGTGTGTGTTTGCTGCTGATGAAATTGCGTCTTCTCCTCCTCTTCCTCCTCCTCGTCCTCCTAATGTTATCTCACTTCCTCTGGGCCCCTGACAAACCCACCGAACAGGGAGAAAACGGAGCGCTTTATTGGGACGCCTGTCAGGACTCCCCTTGGATTTATGGCCAACAGACAGCGTTTATCACTCAGCCGAGAGAGGCGCAGAAAAAAAGGAGTTTGGGAGGGGGGGGGAGGAGGGGAAGAGGGAGAAGAAAAACAGGGAATCGTTATATTATTACGTTATTAACATGTTGGACAGATTCACAAGACAACACTGCAGATGTTTGTGGTGTTCCATTATGTCACTTGTTAAACTGTTAAAATCTAATTGCACATGCTGCCTTGTTTGCAAAAGGCAGAGCCAATATAATAAACATTATTTCTGTCGCCTTGATCGTGTCTGAGCGCTATCCAAATCAATATTATTTTTCAGCAAGGGAGGGTTACGAAGCTGCTAATCAAATGTTGAGGATGTCTTCAACGGTGCCGAGTGTCTCTCATGTTTCTTTACATTTTGCAAAGTGATGTAAACTTTTGTTGCATAGTATGAGCATCTGTGTTGCACCCAAAAATATGATAAGAGTTGGGTGTTTTGTGCCGTGCCGATGTAGAAGTCCACTGCAATTTAAAACGGCCAGATTGAAGTTTATATCTTCGTTGTGGCCTTGCAAGTTGCAACAAACAACTTAGGTGGATGATTCAGTAGATGCTCAATGCTCACTATTTTACATGGGTTAACTAAATGACCTGTTATGAATGTGTTGGAGAAAGTGTGTGTCATGACAATATTGTGCGTGTCCAGTCACTTTTCTCAAAACAAAAAACTGTGTTTATTGAAGGTTTATTGACTGAAATGAACCTGCTCTTTTTCATAAAGAAAATTGCGATTGAATAACCAAAGAGAAAGTATCTCTAAGCTGTTACATAGATCTGCTTAGGGCTGCAACTAACGATTATTATTTCATTGTCGATTAATCTGTCGATTATTTTCTCGATTAATCGATTAGTTGTTTGGTCTATAAAATGTCAGAAAATGGTGAAAAATGTGGATCAGTGTTTCCCAAAGCCCAAGATGACGTCCTCAAATGTCTTGTTTTGTCCACAACCCAAAGATATTCAGTTTACTGTCATAGAGGAGTAAAGAAACCAGAAAATATTCACATTTAAGAAGCTGGAATCAAAGAATTTTGACTTATTTTTCTTAAAAAATTACTCAAACCGATTAATCGATGATCAAAATAGTTGGCGATTAATTTAATAGTTGACAACTAATCGATTAATCGATTAATCGTTGCAGCTCTAGATCTGCTTATGTGTTTTTACTTTCTGAGATACAGTGAACATTGTACTTTCTAAATTGCTTTTTATATAACCGCAACTAAAGGCCCTCTCATAATTCCATTTGGTCCTTTTTCTGTTTTCTCTTAGCAGAGGAATTGAGAGGTGGAGAACAGTTATGTGGTATGTTCAGACAGTACTTGTTGCGTAAAGTCTCATCATGCATTCAGTGCCCATAGATTTCTATGCAGGAATTTTTCATCAGGAATGCATTGTAATGTGTCCTTGATCAACTTAAATGCCTCCATAGTTAACTTCAACTTTGGCGGGCCCTTTGGGATTTTATAACAAGATTTCATAACCACAGTTTGGTTCGAATAAAAGATTGAAATAATTTTCAGTTATGAGGACATTCTGTATCAGCCTTCTCTCCACTGCAGCTAATGTTACAGCTATGCAAGCTTACAAAAAAAAAGATTGCCAGACTGACTGGTTTGCTCTCTGGAATGATTGAGTTTGTGAATAGTCTGTAAATATGTCATCAAACCAAGCTGTCGACTATATACTGATAATGATAGTTTTCAAAGGTTTTCTGCTGTGTCACTGAAAGGAGGTGCGGTGATTTACAACGCACTGTTTCTCGAGCTTCAACCTGGGCTCCGCTGCTCTCAGAACAGGACAACTCAGTAGTGAAAGTCTCTGGATAACAACCAAAGAAAGCACTGGAGCACATGGATCACTGTTGTGTCTTTACTGAACAGTACAATCATCAAGACCTTGCTATGCAAATGACCGTATTGACCGTAATATGACCATATTGAGTCCAGCTCAGTCTTTTTGAAAATTGCATTGGCAATATTGTTACAGGACTGCCTATTACAGTCATTACAGTCAAGCCACAAATACTGAAACTGAATTGAGTTTCTAGCTTTCACTACTCTAAATCAGTGGTTCTCAAAGTGGGGTCCAGGGACCCCCAGGGGTCCGTGGCACTCTGCCAGGGGGTCTGTGAAAAGTTTTCAGATTAATCCATTGAAATTATCATGATATAAAAAAATGTTTTTTTGAAATGCACTTCAAATTAGCACTTTTCTCCTGATTTTCCTTTGATATTTTGTTCAGGTACAGTGTTACTTGCAGCTAATTGATTGATTGTTTTATGGGTATTCCGTGTTGAGATGGTGCAAATATTTTTAATACATATCTAATATCTTCCTAATACATTTCTCTCGTGTTGTTCTTTCACATAACTAAGACTATAGAAGTGTAAAAAATAGCCTATGTCAAATTATTCCAAGGGACATACATGTCAAGTCAAGTCATTTTTTATTTATATAGCCCAAAATCACAAATCAGAATGAGGGGGTCCCCGGTATATTCTCTATCTTGTAAGGGGTCCTTGGCTGAAAAACAATTGAGAACCTCTGCTCTAAATCACTGGTTGCTACACTAGCATAACAGCACTGCCATTCATGCAGCTCATCGCTACGCTAACTAGCATAACAGCACTACTGCTAATCAGTATACGATGCACATACTTGCTATCCATGTACCTTGCTACGTGCCAGCTAACCTAACAACACATAAGGGCTTACCTGTCATCTATGGAGCATTTTCCTGCACACCAGCTAGCACAGCTGTACCGGCCAATCCATTTAGCCTTTGCTACACGCTAACTAGCGTGTGAGGAGAGGCAGTCATCACGCATGTCAGTCAGCCCGGCGCCCTGCGTCACTGCGGGCTCAACCAAAACCACGCCCGGGAACAACACTGTCATTTCAGACACACTTAGATCGCACTGGCACAAATTATTTATATAAGGGGGAGAGTCTCAGGAGAGAGTGCACAGCCCTCCCCCCCTCTCTCTCCCCCTCTCTCTCTCTCTCCCCTGCCTCTCTCTGTCTATTGAGAGGATGAATTAGGGATGACAGAGCCTCTGTACAGGCTTTTAGTGAAGGAGAAAGGAGGAGGGAGTGGAGAGGGGGGGGAGGCGGGTTAACGGAGTCATTAACACATGATGATTTAACTGGTTTGATTTAGTGCCGCGCTGTGCTTTTCTGGCATCTCGGGCTATCCTCCTGTGGATTGCGGGGGGGAGAAAGAATTTTCTTTTTCCCTCGCAACATCCTTCCTTCCGGCCCCTAAGGAGTTCCCCATGCACGCTCATATGCCGCTTCTCCTCGCTCACCTTCCTCTTCCCTACCTTCTTCATCTACCCCCCCCCACACACACACTTTTTTTTTTTAACATCATGTTCCCTCCTCGTTTTATTCATTCGCTCTTATCAGACTCTCTCTCTCTCCTTCTCATTCTCTCTTTCTCTTCCTCCCCAGTGTTCACGTATTAAGATTTAATGCCCCCAAACAAGCTTTCTGTGTCAGCCCACTGAGAGTGTCAGCAGGGGCGCTCTGTTCCCCTTTCTGTCTCTGCTGTGGGGATCACTCTCAAAGCCGCTTAGGCACACACACACTCACACACACACACACACACACACACACACACACACACACACATATGCGTGCAGCGCTTGCATTTTGGGCACGTGTCTCACTCGCTTTTTTAACACACTCGCTCACACACTGCGCCTGAGGACAGTGCTGTGTCACGCAGTGTCCGGCCACACCTCATCTCATCCAGTCACTGCAGGCCTGAGTGTGTGTGTGTGTGTGTGTGTGTGTGATGTGTGTGTGTGTGTGCGTGCTATCTCGGGCCACATCCCCGCCAATCATGTTTCACCTACCCCATGGTGGGGGGGAGTTCCTGCCTGACCATCGGGAATTAGATCATCGTGATTGGATTTGAGCTATGATATACACACACACACACACACACACGCATCAACACACTCACACACACAAACTCGTACACACACTTTGACTCGGCTTCACACTGCATGTCCGTGCACGTCCCGCACATGTTCACACACACACACACACACACACACACACACACACACACACACACACACACACACACACACACATAAAGCTTGCCTCCTTTACTCTGTTGTTCTCTTGTTTCTCCACCATATACCATATAGGAACCATCATATAGTCCTGCACACACACACACACACACACACACACACACACACACACACACACACACACACACACACACACACCAAATAAGCTAACAAGAAGTAGGGCAGGAGGTATAGCACTAATCTCTTTCTACCTCTCCTCTTTCCTCTCCTCCTTTTCCCTTGTTCCTCTTATGCTTTTTTTCCCCCTAAAGCCCTTAATCAGAGGGTCCCCCCCCACCCCCCCTCCCTCTCTCTCTCTCTCTCTACCCGCGGGGCGTCCCAATCCACCAACCTGGTGAATAATTAATGCCGGCAGGCCAAGTTGATTAAAATAACACATCAGGTCTGCTTCATTGAGAAGAGGCATGGCTCGGCGGCGGTGTTGTTGGTGGTGTTGGGGCTACAGCCAGAGCACAGGGGAGAATTATATTCCATATTAACCTTGATTAAGATTTTATGGCCACAAGACCATATGTGGGTCCGCATGGTTCCCATTGTAGCAGGTTATGGTGTTTTCGGGGAGGGGTGGGGGGGGGTCTAAATGGCACGCTCTCTAGGTTGTTCCAGCTTTTATTGTGTGATCTTTTCCCTGTGTGTGTGTGTGGTGTGTGTGTGTGTGTGTGTGTGTGTGTGTGGCGGGAGGGGTTGTGTGTGTACAGGCTTGTTAGTGAAAATCTGTTTTCCTGCGTATGCTTTTTGCATATCAGAGATGCAAACACAATACTAAGTATCTCCGCCAACTTCCCACCAAAACTCACACTAAGAAAACTCTCTCGCTCTCTCTCTCTCTCTTCCTCTCTGCATTCTTCCTCTGTTCTTAAAGTTTTAAATTGAAGCAGATGGCATTCATGGGTGACACATGATGCATGTTCATGTTTGCTAATTATGTCTTTGCTGTGCTGTTGGCCTGTCTGCTTTGATTCCCTCGCTCCAGCAGCTGTATGTTCGCCAATGTCAACCCCTCCCTCCTCCTCCTCCTCCTCCTCCTCTTCCTCTCTTCACTCCGTCTTTCCATCTCTCCTGCTTCCTCGTTCTCTACCTCCAGAGCGGTCTTTGCAAAGGAGACAAAAAGTGTGGCGTCAAGTGTAATGCAGAATTAGGAGGAAAGCAGTTGTAATTGTGTGTTTGTGAATACACTTTTAATAAGGCCTGCTCCCATTTGAGATGCACACACACACAAGCGGAAGCAGGCTCTTGTGTGTGTGTGTGTGTGTGTGTGTGTGTGTGTGTGTGTGTGTGTGTGTGTGTGTGTGTGCGTGTGTGTGTGTGTGTGTGCGTGTGTGTCTGTGTGTGTGTGTTACTGTTGAGTGGGTGCTCCATGTGGGTTTGTTTGCTATCCTTAGTTGCTGTGAGCTGTGAGAGGCCGACTGGCCAAACACTCTTAATGAGTTCTTCCTCACTCACACACACACACACACACACCACTCACTCACACACACACACACACACACACGCACACACACACACTTGTATTTCTGCTCCACTATACTCTGAAACATTGGTGCAGCCACTGGGGGTCATTGTTCCCCATAGCTCCAGCTCCATCTCTGCTCTCCTATAGTCCTGCTGTGGTCCGGTGTGTGTATATGTGTACGTGTGTGTGTGTGTGTGTGTGTACGTGTGTGTCCATCCCAGTGTTGGTCTCCATGACACCCTGCTCACCAGGCTTACACTGAGCACCCAAACAAATTAACCCCGCCATTAAGACTTTAGTATAAGCAAGACAAAGAAGCCCTAGAGGAGAGGAGGGAGAGGAAGATTGGGCCATTGGCACTTTTCATTGATTTATTAATTTGTGCTGTTGTTTCCCAAAGACAATAGTTTTGATAGTAGCAGCTATGCAGCTTTATTTTATTTTGTTAACGCTGCAGCGGCCCTTTTCTCCTTGCTTCAGATCACTCTTTCCGCTTCTGTGTGTTTTGTCTCATTGAGATGCAGCATCTCACTGATCTCTCCCCCTCATTACCTCTTTTGCCTCACTCTATCATGCTTCTCTCATTCTCTCTCTCTGCTCCTCTTTCTCTCCCTTGTTACCGTTCTCTCTCAGAATGGGAGTTTTATTCGTGTTGACTCCCTTTGATGTTTTCTTTTTTTTCCCTTTGACACAGTTTATCTCGTTTTAAGCTTGAAGTAGTTTGTTTTGAGTTTGGCCAATAGTCATCTAATGATACTTAGTATCCTAGTATCTCCATGTGAAATCCATGAGTACTTAGTATCTCCACTGGTACTCCATTAGTACTGTGTGTCTGCATTGATACTCCATTAGTACTTAGTGTTGGCATTGATACTCCATTAGTACTTAGTCTCTGCATTGATACTCCATTGGTACTAAGTATCTCCAGTAGTACTCCATTGGTACTAAGTATGTCTCATAGTACTTCATTGGTACTTAATATTTCCATCACTTCCATCAGTACTTAGTATGTCCATTAGTACTCCACTATTACTCTAGTATCACTACACTACACTATCACTACTTAGTATCAAGAGCTACCTGAGACCTAACAGACTTATAAGTAGCCAGGTGAGTTGGAAGGGCTTGACCTAGGTGGAAGTCTCCACCACCTGTTGATGGGATTACCATTTGACCCTTGACCCCACGGCCAGATAGCTAAATACAAAGCAAGCACATTATGGCCAGTGGATTAATACCTGATCCCTGGATAGACTCAAGCTTGTTTGGTCAAGAAACCAGGCCTCCGACTGCTTTGGCTATAGAGAGCGCACAGACGGGCGAGGGGCGGGTATGTGAACACACACAGATCCAGAGATGTGCACACACACACACACACGCACACACACACTCACACACATACACACACACAAACAGCACCCCCTTGAAGTGTCGGAGTGTTGTTTTTACAATCAGTCTTCTCTGGATTGCAGCTCAGACACTCTCCTCCCACCTCTCTCTCTTTCTTCTCTCTCTCTCTCTCTCTCTCTCTCTCTCTCTCTCTCTCTCTCTCTCTCTCTCTCTCTCTCTCTCTCTCTCTCTCTCTCTCTTTCTCACATCACAAAGAGGGGCTGCTTTACGAGGGTCTGGCTGCAGTAAAAGCCAAGGGTTGTAGGGGGGCACAGAGGGCCGTCGGAGAGGATGTAAATTACACAAATAAAACTCCACACTGGCACTGAGCCTCCCCAGAGAGAGAGAGAGATTCAGAAAGCTTGAGAGAGGGAGGGAATGGAGAGAGAAAGAAGGGAGAGAGAAAAGGGAAAAGGCAGGAAAAGAGAGGGTATGGAGAGACTGAGATGGGGTAAAAGAGACAAGAGGGCAGAAAAAGTGTATGGAGAGAGAGACACATGGTAGCAGAGAGAGAGAGAGAGAGAGAGATAGAGCCTGTGTGTGAATATGAGAGAGAGAGAAAGAGAGAGAAGGCAGTGGAAAAAAGTGATTAGGGGACCATCCATGCATTCAGCACCTGGGAAATATTCTCCATGTCTCACCCGTCTCGCCTTCCCATCTTCATCTCCTCCTCCTTTATCACCTCCTCCTCCCATCCTTCCCTCTGCTTCCCTTCCTTCCTCCACGCGGGTTTCCCCTAATCTGCGGCCGCCTTTTCACTCTCTGGAGGGCGTCCTGTTCATTCCTGTTGATAGAAACACAGCATTATAAGTTCAGACACGGCGAGCCAAGTTTGCACCTCCACCCAGTACAGTCGGTCTCCCCCATTGTAATGGCAGCAGCAGTTACCTCCAAAACACGCGGGGATCTGACCGGTGGCTCTCGGTAGGAAATTGGGCGTGCTTTGTAATGCAGCTATTTTATTACGCGGCGCTAACAGTGAGAGGAAACCTGGCTATAACCGGGGTTTCCTCTCTCCAAATAGGAGGAGGGAGAATGGGTGTTGCTGCGCTTTTCCCGCCCTCTCTCACTCTGTCTCACTCACACACTCTTACTTTTCCCAACATGAGCTCAATTGGTAGCAGAATTAAAAGTTATGTAAGTTGTTTTTCAATTTCCCTGAAAGTCCCAGTGCGGCATATCAAGCGCTTCCATTACGCATGATCAGTTGCAACATTTGGATTCACAATATGCACCCATGTGACAAAACAAAAGTTAAGAGAGAAAACCTTACATAGACAATCTTTGGAGAACGTCGTGATGAGCAAAGTGGAAAAGAACGGATGGGTCCGGCGTATGAGGGGCAGCTGTGCACCTTAAGCTGCTGGAGCGAGGCCGTGTGATCAGCAGACCTCATGGCAGCTCAGCACAGTGGCAGACGGTAAAGCGGTTAAGTTGATTATATAGAGTTGTACATTTCCTAAGGGAGCAACGGAGGTACTGAGGGAGGGAGGGAGGAAGAGATCAATCGGAGGGGAGAAAGATCGATAGTGCGAAAGATATGTAGAGAGGGAGAGAGAGAGAGAGGGGTGGAAGAGGAAAATGTGATGAAAGAGACATGCAGGAAGGGCCAAAGGACAGAGAGAGAGAGGATGAGGCAGTGAGGAGAGAGAGAGAGAGAGAGAGAGAGACGGAGAAAGATCAGAAATGTCTTCTAAAGGAGTGAACTCACCCCCTGGCCTTTAACACACACACACACACACACACACACACACACACACACACTCCTCCCTGCCAGCAATGTTCAGCACACCAGTGTAAAGTGAACTGTAGGCCTGGCATGTGTGTGTTCCACCCCAACGTTTTTACTTAAGAATCCGAATGATTGACATGTGACAGGATAAACTGGAGACTGATCTGTGGTCATTTTGACCCGGAGGTCTCATTTTAGCATTTGCAAGAGTAACCTCTTGCCAACGGGACACAACAGGACATTGAGGCAGACTGACTACTGGTTCATCAACAGCCATATCTGGATGTGCACGGAAATTAAATGTCATTATGCCCCAAAAAACTCAGTGATTTGTATCAAGCATCATGGCACAATGAGTATTTCATTTTTCTCTGACTCACTCTACGTTATTCCCTGGAATTAAGTGCTTACTTCCTTGAAAGTAGAATTTGCTGCCAAGCAGTATTCGTCAAAGTCAGGCAGTTCTCTCTAATTGCATTTGTTGCCATGCCAACAGCATTCATTTTAGCGGAAAGGAAGAACTTTTGCAGTCTCCAGTGAAGTGATTTCCTCCCACAGTACATCTAAATATGTTGCACAGCATTATGATCCGGCTCTGTATTTTGTGCCAGGCCACATTAGGGCACTGGATGATCTATTGGTATTGGCCTATATCCTCTAGCTGTTTCTATGGCACAGCTCCGTTTTATAATTAACTCTGGATATGCATATCCCCTGCTATGTCCGGCGATCTGTAGAAAATTGAAAACATAAACATTACGGTCCGACTTGCAGTGACTTACAGTACAGTATAGTGATTCCATGCGATCCAGTGATTTAAACAGATGAAGGCTAAAGGCCCAAACATGCTGGAAAGAGTAATTGGCGCATGCTACTCGCCGCTGCTAATTTGACTCTTCTGTGATGCACTGCAGGCAGCGGATTTGAAGCATCAGCAATACAGGCACCTGCATTTCTACACCGCCATGGGTAACGTTACTTTATCATATTTTCTGCTCCATGGCCTGTTCTACAGCCTGATTCATATATTTAGAGACCAGCTACTAGACCAGTGCTCATATTTTGTCTATACGTCCGGGAAATTGTATGTTACGAGCTAAATTACCTGTTTATCTTGCAGTCATGCATTACAGGGCTTTTTTTTGGTATTATTAGCTTCTCCTCATCCATGGCTTGCTTTTCTGTAGCCTCTTTCTCAACTAAAACGCCCTTGTTAGAAACAGCCATGGTGCCCTTTTGTCTCAAGGTGAATGGTCACTGTGGTTTCAGAGAACTCACAAAAAAACTGTCTGCTTTGGCCCCGTGTCGACGCTGCAAAATCTGAACCAAGGTCAAGGTGATTTGAGGGGCCATCGCTTTTGAACGCCCTACCAGGGTTTGGTCTGGCTCCACTCCTTCCCTCATGCAGCCCTTGTTTACCTTTGTGGTCAGTGCTGCTTATCACACCTAGCTTTAAAAAAAAAAAGAGCTCTATTTATAGAGATGGTGTTTGTACCAAAAACGGCAATAAAAAGAGAGGAAAAAAAGAACTATAACCAACGAGAGATTGTTAAAAACAGAAGGAGTCTGTCTTCAAATCTTTATTTTAGTCCACTAAAGCTAGTTTGGAAGTCGAGTGAAATTTATTTAAAGCGCTTTTAACAAACAGGTTTTTCACCAAATGCTTTACTGGGAACAAAGGACTCAGATATAAAAAAAAAAGCAAGAATAATCTGCATGTTAACAGGATGAACAAATCTGTCATAGGCTACAGCTGTCTTTCCAGCCAGATATGAAAGGCCACATGTTTCCCAGGGTGAATCAGGCCCTGAACCCTCGTGCCATTGTGCCTGTGTGTGTCAGCCATATTGTGCGGCTCTGCTTTGGGACAAGAGAAATACCCTGGATGCTGTGTCCCACTCAGCTGTTTTGCCAGCCGACTGGGTTTTTGGCGCACACACACACACGCACACACACACACACACACACACAGACAGAGAGAGGGAGAGAGAGGGAGAGAGAGAGAGGGAGAGAGACCCGATGGCGTCCATTGTTGTCTCCTTGCTGGAATGATCGTGCACCTGCATGTTGCTGATGCTGGGGTTTGTTTAGGTGTGTGCCTGTGTGTGTGTGTGTGTGTGTGTGTGTGTGTGTGTGTGTGTGTGTGTTGCTCTGTCTGTGTGTGATGGCTCAAAGCAGTTGGTTGCTAATTCAAATCATCGATTGTTTGCGCACATCTATTGACTCTACCTGTTTAATTAGCTTGTGCGTGTCTAGATACATGCAGCTGCCTTTGTGTCTGTATACAGCCTGTGTGTGTGTGTGTGTGCGTCTGACTGAGTGTGTGTGTGTGTGTGAGTGTGCGTCTGACTGAGTGTGTGTGTGTGTGTGTGTGTGAGTGTGCGTCTGACTGTGTGTGTGTGTGTCCAAGCCTAAACAACAATAGGCACGGACTGCTCATTCAACTGTTATTAGGTAGCATCTGCAGAGCCTAAGCTGTGCAGTTGTGTGTGTGTGTGTGTGTCTGTGTGTGTGTGTGTATGTGTGTGTGTATGTGGCGCGCACGTGGACAATTGTGCATTATTGGCCATTGTTACTCGACGGCAGCCTCTTTCACATAAATTGCGATTATCACCCTAAGTTCAGCCTAGAGCACTCTGGGTAATTCCCTGTGTTTGATCATTGAACCCAGAGGTGTGATGCGGCAACCACCAGGGCACCAGGCCTGCAGGGCACTGTGTGTGTGTGTGTGTGTGTGCGTGTGTGTGTGTGTGTGTGTGTGTGTGCGCGCGTGTGTGTGTGTGTGTGCGCGCGTATGTGTGTGTGTGTGCGCGCGTGTGTGTGTACACGCCTGCTGGTTCAACCTGCTCTTTCGACTTATCATAAAGCGTAAACAATTGGATATCAAGTGTTTTCTGCATTTTTATGCGTGTGTGTGTGTGCATAGGTGCTGTGTGTGTGTGTGTGTGTGTGTTCGTGTGCTTTTCTGTAGTAACCGGGTTATTTAATGTGAATTTTTGTGGGACAGCTGAATGTCAGCAGATCCATTATCCTTTATCAGAGCTCCCCAGAGAGAGAGAGTGAGAGAGAGAGAGAATGAGAAAGAGAGAGAGGCGATGGATGGATAGATGAATAGATAGATGAACGGCAGTGTCCTATGACGAACACACACACGTTTACTGTCCCCTTCTCTCCTTCATGAATTATTCACACACTGTTTCCTCACTTGTGTCATAATTGCCATGTCCTCTATTACAAAAGGCTTACACACACACACACACACACACACACACACACGTACACACACACACACACGTACACACACCTTATGTACTGTAAATACTCTCTCAGGTCATTAGGGGTCTGCCATATATTGCCACCAGCCCTCCTAAATCTGTTTCCAGAGTGTGTTTGTGCGTGACCCTGTGTGTGAGTGTGAGTGTGTGCGTCTGTGTCACTGTGTGTGTGAGCTGTGTGTGTGTGTGTGTGTGTGTGTGTGTGTGTGTGTGTGAACAGAGTAGAAGAGCTTCAGGACGGGGTTCACAGAGGGGAGAGACGTATCACACTGTGGCTGATCCACTGGAGTGTGACGCCAACACTGACCGGTTGGCAACGCCTACTGGTCAGCGAACACACTCACACACCCACACACACACACACACACATATACACACGCACAATGATGCACACAAAGTTGCGTCCAACTAGGTGACACATGGGTGGCAGCCATTTTGCAACATAGGGAAGTTACAGCAAAGGGAAGGAAATGTAGAAAGCAGTAGTCAGACTGTTGATGCTAGAATGTTTTCAACACCACCTACTACTGTATATCGGCCCTGGACCGTCAACACTCAGCTTGCAAAATCGAGTTTCAAATTGTATAGTGTGGGATTGTGGTTATCGTAATATTGTGAAATAACTTAAATGTTACTTCTTCTTGGTCTTAAAGGCAGTGTTACAGTAAAGTGACACAATTTTCTGAACTTGTTAACCTGTTCTGGCTGAGAAAAAGGAACAACGATTGGGTTCACCTGCTCTGCTCATCATAGCCACATTACTCATTACTGATTACACATTACTGATTACTAATGATCATTACTCATTTTAAAAAATTTCTTGTGTGTAAATATCTTATGAAAGCACGAATACGCATCCCCAAAACATCGTCATATTATCGAAATCGAGGTATTCAGTCTAAAATATTGTGATTTTTGATGTTGTCAATATCGCCCAGCCCTAACACAGGATCAGATGTACCTCTCTACTTTGCTGATAAAACTAAGGCAAGCGATTATATAGAAATCTGGTTTGGTTGTTACAGACAGGGTGGGGGTCGGGGGGTGGGGGGGTGGGGGGGTGGGGGGTGTCACCTCCCATCACAGATGTTTGGTTGAATTAGACCCACGACGCGTCCAGAAGGCTCAGCAGTAAATCCTTGTGTCCCAGAAAAACCTCCCCTCTCTACCTCTTCTCAGCAGCTACCAAATCTGGTTCAAATTGCTTTAATAGTAATGTAAGTAGTAGCAGCAACCTCTTATGTCCCAAGAGTGTCGGATCTGTCCTTCAGATAGCAACATGGCCGCTGCGCCGAGCCTCGGGTTCCAGACCATCACATCCGCTCCGGTTAGCCAGACACGCTTAATCACAGAAAAAAAAAATACATTGAACTGATGTCAAATAGGGATGAAAGCAATCAGACAGATAATTCTTCACAAAAAATGCTGGGAATTTTAATATTTGATAAAGGGAGAAGACTGCCTTGTCCTCTTTCATTATGACTTCTGAGCAGCCTGCCCCAGCAAACCCTTTCTTATCGTTTTCACTTATTTTATACTGTAGCTGAACTCTGCTCCTCTGTATTCTAAAAAGGGTTTTGACTCAGACTTGTCATGAGTATAACCCTTATCTGTAATAGTAGCTGTATTGGTGGGGCTAATGTTGTGGACCAGGATGCTGTGTGGAGGGAGGGAGGAAGGGAGCGAGGGAGGGAGTGATGAATGATCCATCCAGTGAAAGAAAGAGAGAGAGAGGAAGATGGAAAGAGAAGGGCCCTCGGCCAACTAGGTTAGAGGTCGGACTGTTGATTCCTGTTTGGTTGCGTAGAAACTACCACAGATAAACACACGGACCTGAGAGAGGGCCCCCCCCCCCCCCCCCACACACACACACACACATCATTAACTGATCTGTTATAGACAAGTCACCGATACAAAACCAGTATGTTAACGGAAACCTGCCTCATCTGTCATTTATTCAACGCATTTAGAAGACATCTTCGACCACATAAAGTGAAGTGACTTGGTCTCTCTTGCATGTTAACTTAGTAGGGATGGGATGATACGCTTCAATACACGATATGGGTTTCACAACACAATACAACCACGATACGATGTAATAAATAAAAGTTCAATGACAACAAAGTCTGACTGTGCAGAATTATGTTTATTTCTGAGTCACAGATGTTCCTAGCAGTGACATTGTCTTGACTAGAATGTAAACAATTTAAAAATGTCATTATAAAGAGCAAATCATATAATTTGGATGGAGAGCTTGTGAAACTGTGATGAGCAAGCTGTCTCATTTGTGATTACTACAGCAGAATAACGTGGAGTAACATGGAATAACATCACAAATCATTTTTCTGCCCCACGATAGGTATCGTCACATTTTTGTATTGCGATATGTTGAATTTTTATTTATTGTCCCATCCCTATAACATGTGCATCCTTCAGCGGTTTTAGCATATGGTTTTTAGCATAGAATTGCACAACTTTTTCACCTCAGAGGGAGATGAGAAAGCTAAGATGAACTTTATTGATCGGGGGAAACTGAACCAATGCAGCTGCAAAGAGTAGGATATAGAGAAAGATGCAACAAATACAGTAGAACATAATTAAGAGAGATACAGCATCTTTATCATGCTAATACAAACACCCATTGGTCAGGAAGAATCCTTACTATGTTGACTATTAACAGATTTACAGGTTAACAGGTGTTTGCAGAATACATTTACATCTATGCAGGCTGTGCATATGTGCGTTACTGACTTTCACAGAGCTACAGAGCAGAAAGTGGAGAGACAAGTGGAATTTTCTTTGTGAGGCAGGAAGGAGTAGAAGACGGGGGAGCGGACAGAGCGACAGGGTGATGGAGGGATGTCTTTGTTAGCTCCTGATGAGCTCCGACGTGCCAGGCCTCCCAGTGGCCCCTCGCACTCCTGTTCTCACCTCCACACATGAGCAAGCTCATCTGTGAATTTCACCCCGGCACCTTTTTACACATTTCACTGTGGCACCTTTTCCCGATTAAACATGCAAACACTGATACACATGGATACAAGCCAAAACACACACACACACACACACACACACACACGCCCACCCCGCTCACACACACACACACACACACGCGCACACAGACACACACTTTCTTACATTGTCACTGAAGCTTAGCCTTTACTTTCCTGTGAGGATTGTTGGCGGCTAGGATGGAAAGAGGGGGGGGGGGGAACTCCAAAGACAGAAAGAGACAGAGAGAGGAAGAGAGAAAGGGAGAGAGAGAGAGAAAGGAAGAGAGAAAGAGAGAGAGAAAGGGAGGGAATGTGGTAGAATGAGAGGCGGAGTGGGCTCTTCATCATGCTGTCAGTAAGGTGCAGCTTTAGCGTTAGTGAGGAATAAAGAGTGTTTTTAAAAGGTGCTGCGAGGTGCAGCGAGGATGAGTCGGATAAATGACTTCTCTTTTTCTTTCAAAGAGCCCTGCAAAAGCCCACGGGGTCACCATGGGTTGTGTGTGTGTGAGTGAGTGTGTGTGAGAGAGAGAAAGAGAGAGTGTGTGTGTGTGTGTGTGTGTGTGTGTGAGTGTGACTGTGTGTGCATGCATGCTCCCTGCCTGGCGTTTGCGCTTGAGAACGCATGCAAAACACAGACTTTTGCCATGGCCGGCTGACGTTTTTGTTACTCCTGACACTATAACATATTATGGGGGTTTTTTTTCTCGCCGCTGCCCCTCTCCTTTCAGCAGTGAGTGGGAAAAGTAATGTAGTTCAGAGGGGGCATGTAAGGTGGAACAATGGGCCCAAAATATTGAATAAGGAGTGAAAGGGAGCCCGGGTCTGAATGACAATGGGCCAGAGCCGGGGGTGAGGAGTGAAGGAGGGGGAGTTCAGATTGATGATAGATCTCCACTGGTTAAATATTATCAGGCTTCTTTCTTCATGTATCGCCCCCCCCTCCTTCCCCGGCATCACACAGAGAATGGTCGGGTCTGGCCAGCTAATGATCTGCCCTTCTGGGCCATTCACTTTTTGTAATACCCTATTTACCTACTATTGAGACACTCCCCTCTCCACGGCTGCACAACACAGATGGTTCGGGTAGCCATAGTGACTACTGTGCTTTATTTACATCAGCCCAAAGCCTTTTTATGCTTTTGTTTTTACTCTTAAGTTAAAGATTTGTCAGAGATGAAGTGCTGAATGTGACAGGCCCAACTCCAAAAGTGGATAACTGCGAGATTTTTTTTATTTGTGCTTTCTGACTTTGTGCTTCGCTCAAAGTAGCACGAACAAAAGAGGGAAAGAAAATTTCCTGGAAACTTGTTTTATTTATTTGCTGTGAAATGGATTGTGTGGTGCAAAGAGCGGTTACCTCTTTCTCAATCCTTCTCTTTCTCCATCTGGTGCTTTATGAAGTTGCGCCTCTCTTGACGGTCTGATCGGCAGCTTTATTTGCCAATGCCTATCTGTTTATATTAAGTGTTCTAGTCAGTGAGAGGCCTGTAATTGAGGTGGCATGGATGTGTGTAACACTGTTACGCAACAGTACAGTAGCTCTGTGCTTAGAGAAATGTCAATGCCAATTTAGGCACATGATAAGCCATGTGATTTTGGTTTCCCTTTTTCCCAGGGGTCCCTGTGTATTTTTGCATCACTGCCTGAATAATCAAGGGCAGGACAAGCCGGGCCTGGGAGCAAAAATCTAGGCTTGATATCAATTTTCACAGTAGTTCTCTGTGTTTTGTCGACTGAGCCGGCCTGACAAAAGGCGAGCCTCTTCTCTGCCGCCTGTGGCTCGGCCGAGGGAAACTCTCCGGCCCCCTTTGACTGTGTGAGCCGGCAGAAAACAGCCGCGGCGCGATGGAAATCTCTCCCCTGATAGGGACTCTTCACTGTCAGGGTTGTCTCCGGCTCTCCAGCTGAAGTTGACCCACGCGCACCTCTGGGACTTGTGGGTAAAAAGGGCCCCCTCTCATCCAATTAACTCCTCTCTTTCAGGGGGCGAAAGGGGGCGACGGAGGGGGAGAGGTGGGGGGAGAGGGTGTGTAGTAGTGGTGGGGTGGTGGCGCTGAAGACATTCCCTTCTTATCGTACCTCGCCACTGCACACACACATGCACACACACATGAGGGCTGTGGGGGGTGGACAGTAACAGAGAGAGAGCTGGCAGAGAAAGGGGAGTAGCCGCTCTATCTACATTCCCCGCGCCTCATTCTTTTGAAATGCTGATGACGGCACCCTCCCCTCCCCTCCCCTCCCCTCCCCCCCCCACCTCCCTCACCCTCATCACTCCACTCCCCTCTCTTTTAATGTGGTGGAGTCATCCATTCCATTAACCCTCCTCCTTCTCCCCTCCCCAGGTTAGAATGGGGCAGATCCAACCCCCCCCTACCCCCCCTCCACCCCCCAACGTCCCGATAAAAGGCAGGGCAGAGGGGCAGCAGCGGTGACGGTGGCAGGGGCATTTGTCATGCTCCGAGGCTGTTGCTCTCCCGAGGGCCTTTGTTGTTCCCAGCTCCCGACTTGCTGGCTAAGCAGGGGATTTCACGTGTTTCATTAACATTTGAACCGGCTCGGCACATTTTTACATTTCACATCGCTTGGCGTCGGCGGGACGTACGCGCACACACACACACACACACACACACACACACACACACACGCACACACACACACACACACCCCAAAACATAAACATGGGATGCAACAAGCACATGCACACATGGGGAGAACAGAGCCTGAATTACAACTGTACCACTGACCCACATACACACAAACACACACACACACACAGACACACACACACACACACACACACACACACTCTAGAGTTGGGGTGAGTGTTGACTGCACATCCAGCCTGCGGTTCTCCAACCTCCGGGCGGTCCATTGGCTCACATTTGGTCTTTGTACTCGGTACAACAATCAGCATGCCCTGCCCGGCGCCGGTGTGAGGGGCACCGCTCAAGTGGAGGTCACTCGCCGAGGCGTTATAATGCTTTGGGCTGGGCACAACAAGACTGAGGGCAATCCACTTAAAGCGAACCACTAACCCCCACCCCCCCCCACCCCCCCACATCCCCTCCAGGCCACCCCTAGCATCACACTTCTGAATGGAAAACGGGAAATCGGCCCTCTACAGCACTTCAGAACTGGAGACAGAAAGAGCAGAGAGAGAGAGAGGGAGGGAGAGAGAGAGAGAAAGGGGGGGGGTGCAACTGAAGGAGAGCGGCTTTTTAAACATGGGGCCTTGACACCCAGGCAGCAGCGCCTAAGATCTCTGTTAAAGGGAGATGAAACGGCACAAACACAGCCGACATAGGAGAAATCAAAGCCTGGAAGACTGTTATGATGAGAAGACTGCTTTCTTTTTTTTTCAGATTTTTTTCCCCAGCTCTCTCATTTTCTCACTCTCTTCAGCCCCTTTCACACATAGAACCCAGAAGATTGGCGTGTTAACTTTTTTGGCAGCGCAAGCGGTTTCCCCTATCCACACTATTAGCTACCAGCCTTAGAAATTTCCGCGTAGAATGCTTTCACACATGATAGGTGAGGTGAGGGCGATTGGATGCATGATGGAAGATGTTATTTGTTATTGTATAATGAATTGTATATTGAAAAATAGTGGATGAGGAGCTCCTGTGGCTGCCTATTTATCTCATCCTCTGCCCGGATGGCTAGTAGCCCCCTTGTCTTGGAGTCCGTCCAATTTTGAGACATTTTTAAAAATCTAAAAATTCACTTAACTTTGCCGTCTTCTGAACTTTTAATTCTCATGCTCCAAAGAAATGCTTGGCGTGAGCAGCCAGAGAGTCATGAGGTGGCGTATGAAAGCACATTATGTAAGATTGTTGTTACCTTCTGCATGCTCCTCGCGGGAAGCTTACGGCTTTTGTTCACACCAGCGGGAAATTGCTGGATCAACTTCTCCGAAATATCGTCTGTGACTCCCGTTCACACATGACCCGAGACTGAAAAATATCCGGAATATTTCTGGAAGAAGCTGCATGTGTGAAAGGGGCTTTTCTTCCTCGTGAACTCTCGAGTCGAGGCCACGAGGGCCAGGCTACGGTCGAGACCCAGTATGCAAGAATGGAAAAATTGATTTGTATCATACAGTAGATGGATGAATAGAATGTAGCTTGAGCGGTAATTGCATCAGTGATGCCGATTTCTCAGTGAGTTTTGGGGGAACGGCGCTGTGGGCCAAGATCCTACTTCTGCCAGCCTCCGCCATCCTCTTCTCACCCTCCTCCCTCCCACTCCTCCCTTTTCCTCTCTGCCTCTGTGCTTTCCTGCATCATGATCTAATCATCTCTCTCCTCCGCTAGACTGCAGGCAGCCATCACTGGAGCTTTTACTCTTTCTCTCTCTCTCTTTTATTGTGCTTCCTTTTACTTCCTTTCTCTCTTTCTTTTGCTCTCTCTGTTGCTCCTTTGCTCTCTTTCTTTCTCCCTCTGTCTTTCTGGACAGAATTAGGGATGTGTCCATTCATGTGTACTAACCATCACCTTGTTCCTGACAGCTAATGGGGGCCATTCCAAGTCCTGGATGAGCTATATTGAAATCTCCTTCCTCCAGGGTAATGTCTGTAGCCATTTTCTCTTGATTTGCTGAGTGATGGACTCAAGGCAAAGGAATATAAACCTAATGATCATTGCTGAGATGGGCTCTCTAACTCAAGGCCATAGTGTCGACGATTACAAGCTATACAATAAGCTCTGCCCCCCCTTTCCCTCTTTCTCTCTCTTTCTGCTGAGGTATTTCTAGAATGCCGCCGGCCATGATGGATTTATGAGCAGCCCATACTTTGGTAAACACCGATGGCGGGCAGCTTTGTCCTCCCCCCTGGTGATATAGTGAAGGTCCCCATAAAAAATGGGAAAACCAGGTTACGGCCACCATAGAGCCGGGCTAAACAATAAAAGGCTTTATGGGCAGATATAGGCCTGTACCATAAATGCTGGAATCTGCTGTCGGAGGGACATTAAAGGGATAATGACACGGGGGGAGCTTTCACAAAGATCCCTGCAGCCACTAAGAGGACCCTTTTAGAAAAGACACACACATACACACACACTGGGGAGAGCTGGGCTCTGATGCAGAGATCTATAGAACAGTTGAACTTTGGCTCAGGCTTTGTGTGTGTGTGTGTGTGTGTGTGTGTGTGTCCAGCAGATTGACAGGAAGGAGGTGGAAGCGGTGCAGTGTTCATCGATAACTGCAGCTTGTTCTCACATCGAAGGGCCGGGCCCTCATTACACATCGGCTCACTGTCGGGGAGCACAGCTGTTGGGTTTGGCTGGCGCTGCCTGTACGGGCTGCACAAAACCAGCTGTGTAAACACACACACACTCACACACACACACTCGCACAAAAACATACTGGCAGCAGGGGAACGGAGTGATAACAGACATGTCGCTGAGTCCATGGAGTTTCAGGTAGACTTAAAACTCCTGGGCTAAACATGCAACCACGCACACGCACACACACACACATACACACACACACACACACACACACACACAGATATCCACTCTTCTGCCTGCAGAGGAGATGTGATCCTGGCTAGAGAGTGGCATGAGGAAGTTGGCTGCTGAGGCAGTGCCAGAGGAGGGGGCGGGGCAGGGGGATTAGGGCGCTGAGCAGCACAGTCATGGGATAATGCTGCGACATGCAGACGACATGTTTTCCTCGCCCCCGCCGCACAGCGTGACACAGACCTGGGCAGACACAATCAGTATCTTAACGTCTCTCTCTGCCTCTCAAATTAGGACACGTTTCATCTCCTTAAAGTGCTTCCCCTCTCCATTTCTCTCTTTGTCTTTCCCCGCTGCGCCACCTTATTAGGTCGCTGGGAAGATTTAAGAAAGATGGAAAGCTTTGCCGAGGCTTGCCCCAACTTCTTTATCGTCTGGGCATTAGCCATCTGCTGGCACATGTGCATGAGAGCCCGGGGGGAGGTGTAGCAGCAGAGGCTGTGTTTGTGTCCTACCCGTTAAGGCAGACAGGAACTCCAAAATTAGGCCCGGGACAATCTGACTCGAACATATCTGGTCTTATCTCGTCAGGAGATAGCTTGTACCCACGCCAAGTGTTGTCCGGGCGATAGGGCAGACTGCTCTGTTTTTCCTTAGCCTTTTACCCCCGTTTAGCGTCTCCAGGCCAACCCAGGGCTCAACTGACTTTTCCATGACTTTTAGACAATTTGATTGCATTCTGTTTTGATTTGACCGTCCACTCCAATAAAGTACACACTGTGCAGGAAGCATTCGTAGCCATAGAGGAAAATAAACCTCTCCAGAGTGCGAGAACACAGGAGTCGAGGGACAGCTGATTGCAGATGTTGGTGGATCGTCTCCAGAATTTGCAGAACATCGAACAAAAAATCTCGCTCATTATCTCAACCAAGCTCTGCTTCGCCGGTGTTGCTTGGGGTTGTGCGTTTGCAGAGGAAGCCCTTTTCCACCTCTTTTTATCACACGCAATAAGCCAAATGACATAACGACCTATTGTTTGTTCTAACCTGTCGGCTCATCTCCTTGGGGGGAGGAATGGCGAGGGGACCGTTTTTTACTGCTTCCTAACACCCCTGATTGGGGCAAAGAAAGAAGGGGAGTGGGGGCAGTAAAAATAGTTTGACACCCTCAAGGTCCAGCCAGCAATCTCCTCTCCGCCCTTGTCCATAAACCTCTTTGAATTCCCTCCTAAAACCCCTCTCTCTCCCTCTCTCTGTTCTCCCTTCCCCTATCCCCCCTATCCAATCTCTCCGCTGGGCTCCCAGTTCCAACTTTCCCCCCCAATCGAGGACACTATGTTTACCCCTCGTCGTATCCCTCTATTATTTGCACTTACATAACCGTCTATTTCTGCGAGGCCTCCGCGTCTGAATGGTGCTTTAATCAGGCCCCTCCATCGCTTTTGCCTGGGCTTTATGCAACCACACTTTGAAGCCCAAGCCGTGCGGCCGAGACTCTCCTCGCGGTAACATGTTAGACGCAATCTCATCTCTGTCTCTCTGGCTTTGCTCTGCGCCAAAGTACTTTTCCATGTTCTCAGGAGTGTGGAGCTTATTGACGCTGGAGCAGACACGGCCACCTGGACTGCTGTGTTTGCGTGGGCTAACCCCCTCCCTCTCTCTCTCTCTCTCTCTCTCTCTCTCTCTCACTCTCTGTCTCTCTCTCTCTCTCTCTCTCCCTCCCCCCCTCTGTCTCTGTCTCTCTCTCTCTCTCTACTTTGCCTTCACATGATCATCAAAATTCACCGGAAGCCACTGACCACTTTCACTTAACCTCTATCAGGCCATGCTTAGCTCCAATTGGCACTTGGTGAGTGTGTGTGTGTGTGTGTGTGAGTGTGTGTGTGCAGCACATATGTGTATGCATATGTGTGCGTTTGTGACAAGCTGCTCTCTCACACCTCCTCCTGTCAAAACAAAGCCAGCACTGCAGACCCAACTCCTTTGACCAGGGGGCACCGATATGACTGGGCACCACCTGGCACTGTGCCAGCACCCATATTCCCCTTAAGCTGATGTAATACCCTCCACCCCACACCCCACCCCACCCCCGCACCCTCCACCCCCTCCACCCCTCCGTCTATTTCCCTTTCTCTCTCTCCCTCTGAGCCTAAAAAACTGACATTAATTTAGTCTCCTGGCGCCTGCACTCATTCGGAATGATCGGTCGTGTTTTGGAGGATTCTGCAGCCACTTGTTTTGGCGCTGGCTTCTGCTCCTTTTAAGCCTGACAGTGTGACTTTTTTGTTTAAAAATAAATGTGAGAGAGCTGTGAAAAAAAGAAGAATTTTCCGGGGCTAATCTCGTGTTTTTTCCCTCCCCCTCTGTAATAAGCAATGATCAACAATCCACTATCTCTCAGCTCTCACTGTGCAATCACAGGGTATTACCCGAGGATGAATGCTCTCCCCTTGGAGAAGAAAACAGAGCCTGGAAAATTAGCATTTTCTGACAGCCATTACTCAGAGGGCTAATCCTGTCAAGGAATGTGTGGCTGCGCTATCAGTGCAGGCGAGGGGTCGCCCCGGCCCAGGCCTCCACACTGGGCTCTTATCAGGCGGAGTAAACAGAGTGGGGCCTGCATTAAATAAGTGTCACAGTCAATGGGGGCGGAGTGGGCCGAGCCCCCCTGCCAGGCTCCATGCAGATAATCCCTCTACACCTTGTTGGTCAGACCCAGCTGTGGCCTGTGGCTCAGGTGAAGGGAAAGTCCTGTGGGGGAGCAGAGGCATTGTTCAGGCAGCGGTGTAGTTTACAGCACAAGTTACATACGTTTCTGCTGCTGTAATATCCTTTGGGCAGTGATATTTGCATCACCTGTCTTGGAAGTAAAATATTCAAGCTAGTATGTAATTTTGCTATGATAGCTTTGACAGTGACTTGAGCCGAGTGTATGACACAGCTGCATGCCTGTTTGACAAGTTGCAACAATGTTGCATGGAATGTTGCAGAGTATAGGTGGAGACATCTTTATTAAGGTGATGTAACTCCAAAGCAACTTGTTAGGACTTTATCCCAGCTGCGGCTGCATTGTGAGGATCTCAGACAAAAGTTAAGTGTCAGTTACCGTGACTCGGTGACTTTGCCCCTGTGTTACTCGCCCTGTGCCGGGCGGTTTGAGGCGCCTCGCTGGGCAGCACTTGAGGAAAAGTGTGATGGTGTTACATCGGGTGTACAAGGTGGGAAACCTTGAATGATGCGAGATGAGAGAGAGGCGAATCCGAGTCAGCGTGTGGGTCACCCGGAGGTGAGGCTGCCTACTTCCCTGGGTTCAGGAAAAGTTCAGCCGCATAGCATTAGGCAAATTAGCGAGACAGCGGCTGGGGGAGAAAAAAAAAATCGGAGGGTAGGGACCGATGAGAGCATGGGGGGAAAGGGGTCAAATTAGTTGGAAGGAGGAGCCCAAATAAAGAGTGAGAACAGAGACGGGAACTTCCAGGAAAGAGAGAGATACAGTGTGGCGAAGCACTCAATTATGTCCATGAACTCCGCGTAAAGATATGAGACACTCATTACCGGGCTTATATAACTTAATTATGTCCTCCAATACATTCCTATTTAAAGCCCCCGCACCTAAATATGAGGGAAGGCGGCGGGCTCACCCTCAGTCCCTGGGCCGCTGTTTAGAGGAGGAGGGGGGGTGATGTCTCTGAAGGGTTAAACGTGGGAGGAGCGACGCATGAAAAGAGACTGAGGGGGGAAAAAAGAGGCGAGTGGAGGTGGAGCCAAAGCCCCCAGCTGCTGTGCCTTGTCACATTTCTGCAGAACATGATAGCCGCACGATTTGTGTGGGAATGATTTAGGCTTCTCGCCCAAAATACAAACAAGGCGGTGCTGAACATTTCACGCGAACCGGGATATTGGAGAGCGGGATCGGACCGAGAGAAGCAGCCGGTTGCTGTAGCGCAGGCAGGGAGACCGGTGGATTTACGGGGCTGACAAGAGTCCACCCACGGCGGGCGCAAACGGGACAATCGTCCGTATCCCAAAGGACAAACTGCAACTACACGGAATTTCCTCTCTGATATTTGCGCCCTCATCCCCTCGCCGATCTCCCTGTGTTATCGACACGGACTTGGGAGATTTCTGATTTTTTTTTTTGCTGGGATTTCATTCGGGTTATATTTTTTTGTGTGTGTGTGGATACGGGCTCAAATGTTGCTCTCTGTATTAGAGCAAGGCCGACAGGACTGATTATATTCCGCTGAAGTTATTCGGGTCGTTTTTTTTGTTCAATCTAATCCTTGCGCATATTCCAAGCCGTGGTCTCCATTCAACATCATGCTGACTGTTCTTTTAAATTATGATTTCAAATTGAGCGCAGCCGATTAGGCTATTTTAGACACTGATTCCCTCCACGGCTTGGTTTTCGATCAACGCAACGCAATAAGAAGACGCTTAATCTTCAAATGACTCCTTTATGCCTGGATTTATCACTTTTCCCTCGAATTTAATGCAGTTTCCCCCGTTTGGCCCCCTCCGTACTACCTCTGCTGGTGGCGAGCTGAAAACCACAAGGCTCGTATTTTCCCGTGCGCGCCTCATTAGTTCGCCTTTTTTTATTTTTTGATAATAATCCCCTGCTATCGTCTTGCTTCGTATGATGTATGAGAGTGTGGACGTTGTGGGACTGAATCCCAGCCCGAACCCGTTTTTAATGATGGATTACTACAACCAGAGCAGAGGATGCTTGATCCCAGAGAAAGGACTGGTGCCCGGAGCGCCCCATCCCTACAGCACGTCCATCAGAAACCAGCACTGGAACGGCTCCAACCACTGTAGGTGGCTTTTCACTGCCTCCTTAACTTCATTTCACTAATTGGAGAAGTTAACATAAAGCCTCTGTCTCACTTCTGTGCCGCCGTGTGTGTGTGTGTTGATGAGTGTGTGTGTTGGTGTGTGTATAGGCCATATTCCTCTGACATTTTGTTATTCTCTCTCGACAGTCATGACACAGTAGGGTTATTATAAGGGTTTTATTCCTATATTGTTGCCTGTTGTATTTGAATTATTTTAATTGGAGAAAACAAGCCGAAATTCGCCGAACAGCGCAGCATATTATCCCCATCACGGAGCTTCATAACTGCATTATCTATACTTGACCCACTTTCGGCTCTCTCTTTTTCTCCCCCTGTATGCGCTCAGGTTGGGTCTTTTTTTTTCCTGAGAAACCTTGGTGAGACTGCGGCTTTGCGGGCTCTGATCTAGGCCACGTTATCCAAGCTTTTGCGCTCCTGAAATGTGCACTTAATAGAAACAAGGTTTTGCAAGCCATGCCAGCGTTAATCAGATCAAACTTTCCTGCTGGCGTTATCCCTCGGCTCCTCTGGTAAGCTGGGTAGCTGCAGCCACAGGCCACAGTCCCCCGAGCAGCACGGCCTGCGCTTAGCACTGTTCCTGTCAATTTACTTCCCCACTTTATTGGCAGTCATTCATTGCATTGGTTATAGACTTTCTTAAAAGGTGAATTGTAAATAAAAGCTGGGGGAAACAATTAGAAAGTGGTGTGTGCTGAGTTTAGTTTAGCAATTTGGTGTATAAAGTGTTGTATTGCCGTTTTCAGCATTTTGAGTATTAGAATATACATCTAAAAAAAAACAATAGTGATAATTATTATCATTCTAATAAATATGCTGTTAGAATATATAATCACATATTTTTGTGCTGTGTAGTACTGGTGATAGGTCTATCTGTAAAATAGGCAGGCATGCATAAAGACAACATGCCAGTATCTGTTGGGTTGTATTTTTAATGTCTGGATAAGTTGATTTAGACTAGTGGGTTGTTGTTGTTTTTGTGTCGTAGTTTGTCTTGGGTTAAGTAACCACTGGCAGCCACGGGAGGCTGTCTTTCAGTTTATGTTCCCAGAATTGACACTATATCTGCTGCAATGGGAGATAGTTTTATTGCAACAACAAAGTATCAGCGAGGCCCTTCCCCTTCTTTACCTCAAAGCGGCCGCTCTGCACAAAGCACACCAGGCCTTTATAGAAGAGATTGCTCTGTTGTCTTTCACAGCTGAAGGAGTGTAAAAGGCAGGAATCTCCACAGGCTCTTAAGGGCCAATTTCCTCCTCGTCTCAAGACTATAGAAACACACGACAAAGGGAAATTTAAACAGGATTTTTTGATGTTTGGCAGCAACAACAAATGCACTCAAAATGGTTTGTTTTGCACAGCAGCCTCTCTCATTTTCGAGGCTCGTTTCTCCAAGTCGGATGAGAATAGAAATTCCTCCGGACTAAAAGCACAAGTCACATATATTGCAGGCACACCACACATGCTCCTTTCCAAAGGTCACACTATACTATCGTCAAAGTCAGGCGCTTTTCGACGTAGATATCCATCGAGCTGGATACTATTTATTGTAGTGGCCCACTAAACAGCTCTAGTGGCAGCATTGATTCAAACCATGTGAGCTTGTCTGAGGGAGAACAGGGGGGGTTGGCCCAGGAAAAGACCTCTGATCCCTTACTCGACTCCACATTGTTTTGCTCAACGGAGGAGTTGGAGAGGGGGGAAGAAGGGAGGAGGAGGGGGGGGGGTGGGTAGCATAGCTGCTCTCTGCCTTACTGCTTGAATGTAATAAAAAATTTAGTGCACTGTGGGGGGAGTGGGTGGGGGGCTGCGAAGAGAGGAGAAGATGGGCACAACATCCTTTAGTGTCATCACGTGGCATGGAGGCTTATTGGATCATGGGGGTAGAAAACAAAACAGAGCTAGATTCCTTTTTTTTTTCCCCCTCCTTCTCTTAAGGCAGAAATCCAAACCAGTCAGGCTTGAGAGAGAGAGGGAGAGAGACAATCCCAACAACATCTGCTGGCTTTATCTATTTCTGGTCTTTATTTAAATATGAACTTCACAGACAGTAGTCCCATGGTATGTTATCCTCTGCACGTGGTTCTGGAAACAGATTGCTGCTTGAGTTAAACATTTTTCTTACCCCTCAGCCCTTTTCCTTTTTGGTCCTCTATGTTTTTTTGACCTCTCCACATTGGATCTAACTATTCATTATAGGGCTTTTAAGAAGAGCTTTCTGGCTCTCTGAGTGCACCCGCCGACATCTTCACTGAAGTGAAACTGGCCTAAAACGGCCTCCTGGACCCATTAAGTGGCTAGGCACAAAGCCAGATCATATGGACACTTTAACCCCAATGTTATTGGTTCCTTAAAGACGCTCCCATTTAAGTTGTCATGGCGGTTTCCATCCAGCTGCTGTCAGCGCAGGTTTGCCCAATCATACGCAGCGTCAACAAGCCGCTCGTAATCTGACTGTTGGTGTGCAGGGGAACAATGCTGAGTCTTCATGGCGAAGGGCTCCGGCCCCCAGATTAAATGCACTTGATTCCCCCTCTTTTTCACTGAGCGCCTGTCGGAATCCTTACAGCAATTACGGGCTCATGCATGAAGGAATGTGGATGGCCTTGTTCACATGACTGTCACACACACTGCAAAGGGGGGTGTGGAGGAGAGAGGGATTGCATGGTGGGCTCAAATGCTCACCGGCCCATGGACTTCTTGCTTTTTCCCAGGCTGTCCCCCGTACAGAAGGGGGTGGTCGTCAGGGACTTCCAGAACGCAGGCGAGGCAGAGAGAGAAGGCCAAACTTTAGCTTGTTTCTCGTCTCAAGGCGGCGGCTGCCAAGTGGGCTATTGGCCGCGATGGCTGTGTGTCTGAGGGGCAAGTGACTGGCAGCCTAATCTGACTCATGTGGTATTTAAGTGCGGAAGTCCTTTCCCCTAGCAGGAGAAGAGGCCCAAGAAAAAACAGATGGTATTTTATTGTTTTTCAGCGCTAAGGACCGTAACAGCAGGAGCAATTTTGGGCAAGGGTGAAGGGGGAGGTTGGTCGGAGTGGATTTTTTTTGAAGAGAAGAAAGTTAGAAAGTTCCAGCTTGCTGGTGAAGTGCAAACCCATGTGGTTTCTCCTTTGGGTTTCTGAGAGGCGGGAGCGGCAGACAGCAGAGTGAGACCGTCCCTAATTGTTTGTGCTGTTAGACAGCAACATGGAAAAACTGCGGCTGATGTATTTGGACTCCGCGCATGCCAACAGATTTCTGTGTTGGCTTTGTGAGTGTAACTGCGGATATTAGCCCCCCACCCCTTCCTTGTTTTATATGTGCAAATTGTATCTGGCAAGTGTGCACTGAGAACTGAAAATATCCATAAACAACACAGCATAAAGAGCCAGACTTGTCCCAGCCCCAAATGGACTTGGCCATTCTCTAACATTGAATGGAGAGTTGCTGACATAAACAGCTGGAGAATCATCTAGTAAGGCCTGTTACCCTAAAGTTGTTTTCTTGATCAGTCCACTCAAGACTCCTTTTGTCATGTGACAAAGCCCATTAAATACAATTTTAGTAAAATACAACTTAGAGCAGTAATGCAAACCACAGACCTTAATATTTCTGAACTGCAGTATTTGCCCTTTATGTCAATGCCAAGTCCCTGAGCACTATAATATTTTCTGCATGCTCTTTTACGTCCGTGCACTTTATGGATAGACTGACGAGAGAATGGCCCTTTCCTCCTGGGGCTGTGTTGATCCCAACTTGATGGGACAGGCTAGATGGATGGACAGCATTGAGGCAAGGTCCCCTCTTCTTCCAGGGGAGGGAAGCGCCAGGCAGGCTCCTTATTGCGCCACGTCTGCCTAACCCCTGTCAGCCAATGGCGACAGTGATTTAGTAGGCTGGACGCCTGGAACGCCACGGAGAGGGGGAGAGAGAGAGAGAGAGAGAGAGAGAGTGTGTGTGTGTGTGTGAGAGAGGGAGAGAGAGAGAAAGAGTGCAGCATGTCCACAGAAACACGCCCGCTTTCACCTTCAGGTGAACATCAATAACACGTTTTGTCATCAAGGTATGTTTGTAATGGCAAAGGGGTGAAGGGAGTTCAGTGCTGCCGTCGCCACTCGCCTGGGAAAGGCCGCGGGGCAGCATTTCACAACCTGCCATCACTCGCTCCCAAAATGGCACCTTGCCGTCAACCTTCAAAGGCATCACCGGCTTTAACGCGACGCATCGTTTACTAAATACAGATGCCCTCGGAATTGGGCGTTCGCCATGCCACAAGGTTACCAAGGGCAACAAGGACTCGTGTTTTCATGTGATACTGTGTCTGTTTTTTTGTCTTTTCTTTTTCAAGGTGTAATGAATGGGTGTGGCCCGTCACCTTGAATATTGGCAGAGCAAGTGCCTCTTGGACACACACAAACAATGCCATAGCTGACTGGCAGCTTTTATTTGCTGCGGGCGGCACATTGCAGAATCATTCAACATTGAGTATGTCAGAAATTCAGCATATTTTTGTGTGGGCTGTGTGTTTTTGTGCGCGCACCGACACACGCTCGGATCCACCAATGGGCCCCAGCTTGTTTGTAGAGAGAATTAGCCGGGGGCATCGGTCGGAGAGTACTGTACACCAGTTTGGTTTGACGCTAAATCCCCAAACAAGGGCTGGTTTACACTGCAAAGCCTACTTTGATGAACAAAGCAGGGCAGACAGAAAGGATCCAGGCAGTGTCATTGATTCACCAGGGCTTAAAGGAGGCGGCTGATTGCAGACATTGTGACAATAGGGCCTTAATCTCACTATCAATAATTACATTCTCCCCCGTGTCTGTCCTGCCTCACACACACGTACACACACACACACACACACACACACACACACACACACACACACACACACACACACACACACACACACACACATACATACACAGATGTGGGAGGGAGATCGAAATAGTTCAGGTTAAAGGGGGGGTTCCACCCTCTAAAATATTCATAGCTTCTTCATTTAAATCAATTCGGCTCCACGGGGGCAGTCAAGCGTCAACTGTCAGAAATTGAGCTGGGCCTGTTGTAATCACTTCTTTACTTATCTCTACAGATGGCTTGTTCGCAATGGGCTCTGCATGGCTAGCTCACCGGCACATTGAGAGGCCTCTCTCTCTCTCTTCCCATCTCTCCGCCCTATCTCCATGTTTCATCCCCACCCTCTCGTAATGGAACACACATAAATTCATCTGGGTATTGAACCGGGGACATTCATCACCCCAGAATTCATCTGCTAGGCATTTTCATTCCCAAAGTGTCTCCTTTCTCTCTCCCACTTTATCTCTCTCTCCCTCTCTGTTTCCCATCTCCATGGTGGCATTCTTTGCATGGCAAGCCTGAGCCGGGCAGTCAGTGTCACGATTAATCTTTAATGCTTGCCTGCCCTAATTTTTCCTCATATTTTACAAGATTTCCTGCCCCCCCCCCCCCCCCCCTTTGCCGGCATCCGCTATATATAGAGTGATTACATGGAACGTTGCCTTGTTTCATCAGTTGTGGAGGGCCACTGCCTGCTTGCCCTCCACTCCCCCTCTCAGGCTACTATCTCCAGGCCAGAGCACAAGGCTGCTGCTCCCATCAACATGCTCGACCTCAGGCCCCCCCGGGGATCTGTATTAACATCACATGGAATGACAGCCAACCGTGTGCACCTCATGTTTGCATACATACACACACACACACACACACACACACACACACACACACACACACACACACACAATGGAATGCCCTCCTATTTAGAGAGTGGGACATCCGTGCCGAAAGCCACAAATAGCCCAGAAAATAGGGTAGAGGTTAGTACTCTAAAAATACAAGAGCCTGGCAGTTCTCCTGCCGTCTGAGTAAAAAATAGCACTGTGTTGCTGCCGCCCAAGTCAGTGTTTGTTAACTAAGGTGCTATGGAGGAGAACGCTGTACCCCAGCTTACGTTTGTGTTTCACACAAGAAACAGGAGGGAGCTCTGAATCGCTCACACGTATCCTTATTTGTTTGTTCCCATGAAAACAAAGCTCCCTCGGCTACAACGTTGCTTTTAATAACCTAGCAGGCAAGCTCCTGAGAGAAACAGGGTGCGAGTCGGTGGGTCTCTCTCGTTGTCTCAGATCTCATTGCGGTTAATAACTGGGGTCCTTATTTGCCTGGCCGTCACAATACCCGGTGTCTGTGTGTTTAAGAGGCCCCTAGGGGCCACACAGGGCAGCTTCAGAGGAAGATGAGCCTCTTCTGTGTGTCTTGATTTATGGGAGCCTCCCAGTGGGGTAACTCTAGATCTCCATCTATATTGTATATCTTCTCCTCCATGCTTCTCTCCCGTCTCGTCCCGGCCCGGCTCAGCCCGCCCCGATCTGGCCACAGTCGGTGACAGAGAAGCTCAGTCTGTCTGGACGGACTCCCGACTCCGTTCCTTCCCACAGCCCCTCTCTATCATTTCATATTCATTACGTGTCTGGCTGGAGCCCGGCCGCTGACATTTGACTCTTAAAGGCCCGCCTGGGACTGGGATGAATTAGACTGCCTACAGTGCCGTGGAGGTGGGAAGGAAGACTCCTTTTAAAAAAAAAAAAAAAAAAAGAGAGAGTAGGCTCAGGTTGCAGGCCGTTTGTTCCCTGTCTCGCCGTTTGGTGATATTAGCATTGTGTGAACTGAGAGATGCCCTGTAGCTGAGCAGCTCCAAACACGTGTGGGTTAAGAGAGGTGAGAGAGGATGGACTGAAACAATCGGATCCTGTTTATTATGAATAGAGCCACTGTGTGTTAAAAGGGAGGTAGCCCGTATCAAGGCCCCCCCCCTCATTTCAGAGAGACGTATTGTCTAACCTTTGGGTCGGCCTGTAATGTCTTATCAGGGCCATTGTTAGTGAAGTACCTCAGCCGAGAGAGACGGAGATAGTTGCCGGGTGGATATCACAATAATTAAGTGGTTGTGTCAGATCCTGAGGAGCGCTCATTGTTCTGGGGGGAGAGAAATATGTTGCAACCCTCTTGGCTGCCAGTCCATTTGCCACAGGCCCTGCTAGGGATGCTAAGACAGTGGCCTACTGCTGGGCCTTTTTATTTTTTAGGGGGCGTTTCATACCCAGAGACAACGCACTGGGAAAGAAGCAGAGAGAAAGGCCCCACAGCGACCTGAGCGCTCCACTCTGGGTGTTTTAACGTATTGCAGACAGGCGCCGAGACGCATAAATGCCTCTGTCCATTCCTCATTTCCAGACATCTTCTTTTTTTTTTTTTCATATCCCCGCCCGCCCCGGCTGTTTCTTCGGATTGGGGAAAGGGGAGGGCTGATATGGAAATATGCGGCCGTGCAGCGCTCACAGCGGGGCGGGCACATTCTGTTATTCCACGGGATTTTTAACGGTAACCTGAGGAAAGCTTTTTATAGTCAGCTAAAAAGACAGGGGGGAGGGTAGGAAGGAAGGGAATGAAGAAGAGAGGCATTTGTTTGTCAGTTCTGTTCAAGGAGAAGATGAAGATGCAGCCTCGTTTATTTTTGTCTGTCAATATTTCACAGTTGCGCTATCTGCTTTGTTTGGGCCAAACTCTTGACAGTAATGTGTCATTTTAGGAGTCTTCCCTTCCCCATATCACCTTATTTTTGTCTTTATATGCACACCAATGACAGATCTCTTGGCTCTGTTATATCCAAAGATATTTCGCTTTTTCAATTATACACACACACACCTTTGTTTGGTGCTTCCAGTGATAGCATAGGCACTGTGATCAAAGTGGAGGCTTCCACTGTGCTAAGTGGAGATAAAATCAGAAGGAGAGGAGCTCTTTGACAGCCAGGCTCTTCCCCTCCTCTCCATCTCCGCTCCACCTGGGGAGCTGACTAATGGAAAAAGGGGGACACCTGTTTGAACCTGGGTTGTTGAGTCGCACAGCGCGGCGCCCCGTAGTAGCTGGCGACCAGCCCCTTCGCCCGTAGGGCCGCTGTGCTGCGCTGCTGCCGCGCCGCTCTGCCCCGCTCTGCCCTCGCGCCGTACGTGGGAAACCTTTGCACAGCACCGCTGCCGCTGTGGCGGTTCCACAATAGAGCCGGATTATTCTGTCTGGGCTGTCAGCACCTCTCAGCAGAAAGAAAACGAGAGGGAGGGAAAGCGAGAGAGAGATCTCAGGCACACAGAGGGAAAGGGGGGCTCCGGGAGAGTTGGCATTTTCAAACAATCATCTCTCTGGAGCATTTCAGGGGGGGGTTTAATGTCATTTTTGGCCTCTGGATTTTTGCCCTTTTCTTCGTTGAACAAAAAGCAGTGGAGAGCGAATGGGGAAGAAAAGAACGAGGAAAAAGGTGAAGGGAGGCAATGGGGAGAAAGAGAGAGAGAGAGAGAGAGCTGAGGCTTGGCTGGGTGACTGATATTATTAGAGTGTTCTAGTGCGACTGATGGAGACTTGGCCTGCATCCAGCGGCTGCCAACAGGCCAGGGTTGGCAAATTGAGTCTGGTACAGAATGACCTATATCCCCGTCCTATTTAGCACGTTACACTGCCAGCGTTTGTCTTTATCCTGCCCATCCCTTGCTCCATTCTTCACCCCCTCCCTTTCTTTATTTCGTCTCCAGTGACATATGAGCCAAAAACCCCACATAAAGTCTTAATATTCCAGCACTCTTTCATATAGCCTTCACATGTGTGGCCTGGTCCAGCATCAAAATGTGGAAAATGCACATGCTCAGCCTCCCCAAAATGAAGGCTTTTTTAGCTATAGAGATGCTAGATGGCTGCTGATGTGAAGCCAGGCATTGCTTTTTACCCAGAGCCTTGCGTGCAATCTGCATGGCTGCCCAAATTTGCTCCTTCTGGCTACAGGCAAGAGTGGCAACGCTAATCTTCCCTCCCTGGTGTGAATTATGGATTGGGTGTAATGCAGCGATTAGCGCCCCCCCCCATGCCCCTATGCACATGTCCCCCTGCTTCAGAGGTGACCGGCCAGGTGCTTACTATACTGAGAGAGGGCTTCCCTGGCCGCAGATGAAAGTCTAGCCTAAAGCACTACACCTAGCCCCCCCCCCCCCACTTCCCCGCCCCGTCCTCCCCATACTGCTCACCTCCCATCAGCCCCCACAGCTACAAACATCCTGAAGGTAGCAAGAGAAGAAATCCACTCCTGCACATATGCTCGCTAAACCCTTTCCTGGCTGTAATCCCCGACACCAGGAAGAGATGCATGGGAATCTTGGTCAGCTGACTGTAAGATGCAGAGAGGGAGGGAGGATCCAGGGCAAGGTTGAAGGCTATCCCCCCTCTCCCAAAGCCTGCTGGGACCCCCCTTGGGCTTGACTCACCCACCCCCACCTGCCCTCTGCGCTCAGTGGGGAGCTCCATCGCCGGCTTCCCCTGAGCTGGCCTACTTGGGGGACTGTTTGATCTCATTGTGGAAGCAAGCGAGCTCGCCCGCTGCCTGGCAGGCGGAGAGAGCTCCTTGATGCTGAGGGTTGGGGAGGTGGAGCAGGCTTCAGTGGAGAGGCTTAATAACTTTATTAGCATCGGTGGCTCCCCCAGGACTCACGCCTACACGGTGGGGTGAGGAGGTTTGGGGGGGGGGGGGGTAGCACAGGCAAGGCTGCCTCCTCTCACTTTTAATGCTCTGCCCTAATTTCCCCTCTCTCTATTTCTCTTCTCTCTCACTCCCTTCTCATGCTCCCTCAGTTTTTTTCACAAGTTTCTCATTTTCTCACTTTCTCACTATCTCCATTTGCACTCTTAACACTTCTACCGGTGTTCGGCGTTATCTCCCTTGGCGTCACATGAGAAGTGTCTCTGTATCGTTTTGTTTCCTCGCCGTCTCTCAGTTCCTGTACCTCTCCATCTCCTCGTCTTCCTCCCTCGTCTGTGTCCTCCAATTGCTCATCCCCCCTTCCTCCACCCTCCTGCTTACTTATTCATTATAAATTGACATTAGTATCATGGTTCCATCCCAACTTCCTTCTCATTGCATCGAACAAGATGGCTTACAGATGTGTAATATTGCAATCCACTTTGAACTGAGAGGCTTACTCTGTACTCTTTCTCTACCTGTGTCACTATTCATGACGGTCCCCCTACTCTCTTGAATTATACATCGGAAGCTGTTGAATAATTGATGGGCCCCACTTAGCTTAATGGACAGAGTTAACTGGGAGAGGTGGGGAGGGATGCGCCGGGCGTCGCTACTTGCGGTGGAACTGGGTCGCGATAAACGGCACCCAGGTGCCCCGGGGTCAGGATGAGGCACGGGTCACAAGGCCGAGCGACGGCCCGGTCGACGGAGGCCAGCCGGGGTTAACTGGACCCCAGAGGGAAAGAGGACAGGAGGGAGGAGAGGAAGCATTAACACCAGGCTCACCTGAGGGCTCGGCTCTGGTTACTTGCACACAGAGTTCTTGTCAGGCACACTTACTAGTGTGTGCACAGGCTCCGAGCGCAATCCTGCACATGCACACATCCACACATACTGTTTTTTTACGCAAGTGCTTTACACACTGATGTCAGATGTAAGGAGCAACATTTATGATAGTGTATTGTTCTGTTAAACTCTGAATTGGGCCTCTATATGAATGCTCACCTTGGATTATGACACAAGGAATAGTAACATCATGTCCTGTGTATTGATAAATGGAAAAAAAAACACATGGAGACTGAATATCTGCTCTGGGAGATTGCTGTATGAAGAGCTAACATAAAATTGCACATTGTCAGATGTGCTAACAAAGCCCTCACATTAACAGATCAAGCGCATATTCATCGCATATGTGTCATATTATTAGGAAACAAAATTGTCAAATTGGAGAAAGCTCCAAATAAAATGAAAGCTCCTCCGCCTCAGGACAGTTAAAGATGTGGTTATGACAAATTCACTTCTTTAGCACACATAAACAGGCAAAACCCAAGGTAATTGGCAAGGCGAAATCCAAAGTGAAATGTGAGTGAAATACAAATAAATCTCCACCATGACCAGACCCGCTACCTTTGCTATAAATGTTATGCATTCCATGTGTGTGTAAAGGGCAAATCTTTCATGCACACTCTTGACTGTCCGTTTCAAAAGACACTATAGCAAGAGATCACCGTTGTCTAAGTAAACCAGTTCACTGACTGGTGGGCAGCCATATCACAGGAAATGGGTTGTGTGTGTGTGTGTGTGTGTGTGTGTGTGTGTGTGTGTGTGTGTCATGATGATCACATGGCTCCCCCCAGGCTGCGTGGAAAGGTCAGGGATCCATGCAGGAAATGAGTGTCTACAGAGGCTCAGACAACACACACACACACACACACACACACACACACACACATAGAGAAGGGGGAAAGTACAACCCATACTAAGGAAGCTAAACATGTCCTTCATTAAATTCGAGTAACATCCCACTGCGCTCCCTTGATGACTCTGCCTGCTCTCATCAGCCATTTCCCCTAAGCCGAGAGCTAACGCAGCCGCCCGGCGCTATCGACAAGCACCTTGCTTTTTTTTTGGCATTAGCACCTGACACTAAAGACAAATGAGCCTGCCTCTCCCCACCCACCCGCTCTCCCCTCGCTCTGCCCAAATCCGCCACTAAGGAGCCCCCTGACACTACACATCAGACAGCTGAATCAAATGTGTGTCATCAGTCATCATTAGAGGGAATGAGTAGGAGCGCAGCAGCTAGCGGTGCAGGGTTAAGACTGAGGACACCTCTCCTGAGTTAGCCGGGAGTTTAGAGCTAAACCTTGTGTTCAAAGGCACCACTGTGGTCTTTGACGACTTTAGCTGCTCCACTTTGAGCGGTGGGCTTTGGTCAGGTGTGCTGCCAACTCAGGCTGCCATTTTTACAGCTACATCAACGCAAAGGTTTCCCATCTCTGTAGAATATATGGAAAATGTTATGTACCAGTCAAGAGTTTGGACGCACCTGATTGAAAGGCTTATGTTTTAAATGCTTGAAATTTGTTTCTTAGCCATGTTTTCTTGCCTTTTTTGGTCACTGCATAATTCAATTTGTGTTATTACATAGTTTTGATGTCTTTACTATTATTCTAAAATGTGGAAAATTGTAAAAAAAAAAAAAAAAAAAATGTGGTGTGTCCAAGCTTTTGACTGGTATGTACAATATGTTACACTCTGAACTCATTTGTCAGGTTGGTGTTGGGGTGTAAGAATAGCGAGCATGGCAAGCACAGTCAGAGAGTTTTTGTTTGGTTGGTTTTTAGCTTTGTTGCTAGTGTGCGACTAGCTGGTATTCCTCCCCGTCTGGCTATTCTAAATATGTCAGCTGTCTCCTAGGGGTCTTTAGGCCATTTTAACCCCTGTGTTGACCCAGTAACCCCCTCGCCCCCCCTCGGGTCCCGCCATCACCGTGCTCTTTAACAGACTCGTGACAGGATAATGGCACGCTTGCTGGATCTGCTTGTCTACACCATGCAAATACCTCCATTTACATCCGCAATAATATGCTTTCAACTCAAACCTGACATTTGTACTTTGCGCTAATTTATGAAGGGGACTGTTATCATTATGGGTTGCGTGTGGGGTGCAGTTGGTACAGTAGAGGAATGCACGTTAGCCAGCCGGGACTTGAAAGCAGCCAGAGCCGAGGTAAATTACAGTGGAGTTTAACTATTAGCTTTAACTCATGTTGACAAGTAGATGAAGTGACTAACCTAGATAGGTTTCAGGATTTTAAGTGAAACGGCCCGGTGTGAAGGCACATCATCACGGCATCGCTGAGCACCCTCTCTCATGCACCGAGTCACGCACACATGCTGCATTCGCGACCTCTCCCCCACTTCCACTGTCATGCTCCGGCTCAGAAGTTGAGCAGATCAAACCCGCCTAATCTATTCCCCTGTGATTGACTATTGTGTTATCCACAGAGAGAGAGGGAGAGAGAGAGGGAGAGAGGAGGGGAAAGGGAAAACACAGATCGAGAGAGAGAGGCAGTTTAACATGACAAAGCCTGTCCCTGGTGATCCACTCTTCTCCTCCCCAGATCCTGATGAGCCTCTTCTTTTTCTCCTTTTCTCTTGATCCCTTGTTCCCCCTCTACTCTCGCCCTCCTCCTGGCCTCTCCAAGTCCACTTCAGCCCTCTAATGCAAATAGCCCTTTGCTCCCTCCATATTTATGACCTGCTTCCTCCAGTGCTGAATATGCGCTTAAGAACGGAGGCCCCTGAATGCTGCCAGTCACAATGGATTAGTGCGTATCAATGGGCCGATAACCTCTCTGTTAGAGCGAGTGAAGAGCAAACACTCGACCGTAAGCCTGCATGAAGGTCTGTTAGCCTTCAAACACAGGGAGGCACTGTGTGTGGCGCTCAGCCCAGTAAAGATGAATGGGGCCTGGTTAATGTGTATGGGTGTCATTGAAGCACTAGAATCGTGCATTGCGTGCCTTTTTTCAGTAGTTCATAACCTGAGATTGTTTTTGAAATCGAGAATGCGTTGGTTTTCATAATCTCTCCGCTGATTCATATCCTCTGTCTCTCATCTTTCAACTGTGCTCGCTCTAATATGTTCTTATCTTAAAATAAATCGTTTTCCTCCTCTACCTCTCTCCTTACATCTTATTTATTATTTCTTTTCTAAGCACTTCTCTCTTACATGATTGCTTTAGGGTTGCAGGAATATTTTCAGGGTGCTTTGGCTCTGATCTTTGCACTCCTTACCGTTGGTTGCTTGTAATGTTGGTGACCTGGGGATTTAAGGGAAGAGAGAGAATTGAAGCTTATTGTTGCACTCTTTCTAAGTGGCTCTGGATAAGAGCATCAGCCAAATGACTAAAATGTAAATATTAAATGTATCCAGAGTGTGGAATGTGTGCATTTGATCATCGGTTGGGTTAATGGATTGGATCATGTAGAGCCAGGTTCAGCCAAAGGCCTGGTATCGCTTTGATACCCCCTGGCCCTTGATAAGCCTGAGTGCAGCTTCTTACCACAGAGAATGAAAAAAAACATGAGTCACGCACACTTCCATAATTAACCTATGCAGGCATTCTTTGTAAAAGATCAGCTTAATGTTTCATGAAGCCATTTTCACAGTCAGCGCTGTAATATTCAAAAGCCAGTTTGTACGGCTGCGGTTTCACTGTGCACTTTGTGTAATGTTGATGAGGATGACGACGAATGCTTGTGTTAGCGTTATGATACAATGATGTGGGATTGGCTCCATTATCTGCAGCAGTGTCATAAGGTATCAAGGCTGTAAGACGATCCGGGAGGGTGTACGAATTCACTCTGGGAGAGTTGACAAAGGGAGGGTACACTGTCAGTACACCTTCTTCCTTTCTCTCACTTTCTCTCTCTCTCTCTCTCTCACACACTGCACACATTGTCTAGAGCAAACATGCCAGCATGCACAGCTTTATTTGGAGACTGTTTTTGAAATGTTTGTCTTACATGTCACAGTCCTCCCCCAGTCCTGTCTCTCAGCTCAGCTCCCCACTCTCTGTTTCTCTTTCTCAGCTGCTCGCTCTCCTTCAGTTCCTCTCGCTTTATCAGCTCCTGTTTCTCTTGCAGCTCTCTCTCTCTCTCTCTCTCTCTCTCTCTCTCTCTCTCTCTCTCTCGTACCCTCCCCCAACCTCCCCTCTTTCAGCTCTGCTCTTTCTGCTCCTCTATCTCTTTTAACTCCTCTCTCAGCTCCTCTCTCTCTTGCCCTCCCTCTCTCTCTCTCTTAATGTGGGTCAGCCATGCTACTCGACTGATTGTGTGCAACTGCTATATGCCTTTGATTAGCGCTTAAACATTCATATGAGAAGGGTAGATCCACTGTGGGCAAACACTGCCTGTATTCATCACATAGATTAGCCCCGGGAAAGGCTTGACAATGATAGGCCTAGTTCAGACTCCCCGTCTATAGCTCTTAGCAGTGACGAAGCTTTGAGGCATCAGCTGTACTTGATTACACAGACATGGGCATACGCTCGACCTCCACACAGAAACATGTATATGAATCATGTATCTCCACATGAAATGGGGCCTAGCGACATACACAGTCATGTTGAAGTCAGACCATCTTAATAGACCTGCCGTTTACATATTACGCTCAATCCCTACACACACTCTCACACTCATCGGATGTCACCGTTTGGGATGTTACCCACACCCTGAGACGACATGTGTTCCGGGCTGTCGAAACACCCCCTCCGCACTGCCGGGCCTGTCCACATCCTGGCACCCCCCTGTCCAACACGGGCCGCCCTTTGTCCCCTTGTGCCCACCAGTCGCTGTTTTCACCGTGTCCCACATCATCAGCTCATACCAAATATCTCCAGTCACCCCGGGGCATTCGCCGGAGCATGTGCCAACTCACATAGTCCTATCGTCAGTCAGCAGGCCTAGACAGCTGCTGGATAGAGTTACACCGTGTTACTGCGGGTTGCCAGGGGACGTTGTTGCCAGGGAAGTTATGTTCTCCCTTGGAATACAGCTGTTGTCGGATGCTGGTTTTATGTTTTTGTTTCTCAACGTGCAAATCGATGGATAATTTTATTTGTGGTCTAGGCTAAATCTGTTAAATTTGCCTTCTGGATCTGGGTCAATATAGCCTGCCTGTGTGTTCTGCATTGACTCACACTGCAAAAACATGCATTTGTCAGGAGACTATATATTGCATACAAAATTAACTGCACCAAAGGCTAGCATGTGGCAGCAGCTAGCATGGTTAAACATAAAGTCTAGCCCCCATAGACCTCACCTTTGCCATCTGCTTGCTTTCGTGCTGCCCCCCCACACCGCCACCCCTCCCCTCCCCTCCCCTCCCCCGCGCTCTAGTTTGTCCACACATGTTCTCAGTTCCTTCTCCATTTGCCAGGACAGCGGTGATAGGAAAACCTGGTGTGTTGTTATTGCAGAGGCCTGGCAGCGTGGAGAGGGAAGTTATCTTGGGCCCCTGGAGAAGGGCTTGGGAACATGGTGGGGGCCACAGACCTGGACTGATCTAAACCAGGCCTGGCCCAGATAAGAATATCCTGAGATATACGCGCACACACACACACACACACACACACACACACACACACACACACACACACACACACACACACACACACACACACACACACACACAGACTTATATATACATTCATGCATGCACATGTTTATACAAGCAAACGCACTCATTTGCACAAGCATGCACAGTTCAGTGTCCCGCTGTGTGTCATGTGCGTATCATATATTCACTTATACCCACGAACACACATGCTTACCCCCCCTCCCCTCTCCTCATCCACGTGTAAAGACAACATAAATTATCCCTGCTAAACACAGCCTGGTGTTTGCCCCACTTCTGGCCCTAGACAAACATCGCCATTTCCTGCCGCTGAGAACAGATCATCACAAGAAGCAAGAGAGACTCCTTACTCTGCACCGCCTTGCCCTTCGGCCTCTGCTCTGACCCTCATCTATCACGCATGTATGTGTGTGTTTGTCTTATGATAACACTCCAAAATGGGGGCGTTAATTACCACCAATTCAGAGCACTATTCATCAAAATTCAGTGGCAATCTCGCCTTTAAACATGCTCCACAGTCCTTGAAGAACTCAAGCTGTCACATCTGTCTTTGCCCCCTCTGCAAAATCTGAATACCTGCAACGGCTGAAAAGCAGCAGGCTGTCATTTCTCAGAAGCGCAGAACGCAGCGTAGTCCCTTAAGTGGAAGTGATAAGTCTCATTCGCCACAGAAAATGATATTAAAAGCAGATTACGCTCTCATTTTGATCCAAACTCCCCTCCCTTAATCTCCTCCAATCTGCTCCAAGGAGGGGCGGGGCTTGGTGCCAGGAGCACCACGATTGGTGGAGAGACGGTGTGGGGAGCGGTTGCGTAACAGTGATGCAAGTCCTTCCCCATTAGTTTGCTTGGAACGCTTGGAGGCTCATCCTTGGTGACAGCATCCCGTGTGCCCTCTCTCCTCCCTTTCTTCCCTCTCTCTCTCTTCCTCTCTTCCTCTCTCTCTCTCTCTCTCTGACTCTGTCTCTCTCTATCTCTCTCTCTCTCTCTCTCTACATTGACGAGGCAGACAGGGAGCTAGACATGCAGCAGCTTGGGTGGAGCACAGCCAGGCAGGGGGCTCCTCGGTAATCCTCCCAACTCTCCCTCAGAATTACTCTCTCACACACACACACACACACACACACACACTCATACACTGGCATACCATGCATGATGTAAGTGAGAGCAGTGACAAACCCCCAGTGCCTGCTAGCCTAACAATCCTCCAGAATCGAGAAGAATCTGCATTTTCATAGAAGTAATACTGTATTTTGTATTGCATCATTCAGTCAGTTATTGTCATTGCTTCTCTCTCCTTTTTGGAGAGAGAAGCAATGATGCTGAGTTGTGTTGAAAACAGCCTACTCTTATCCAATGGGATTAGTTTGTTTTATCTCCAGGTGAAAAATGAAAAAAAAAAAAAAATCTGATTTTGATATTCTCCTGGACAGACTCCTGCTGGCCCACATGAGCGTCTTGCTTCTGTGGACATGTGTAGTAGACTACTGCCTCCTCCTGAGACCGTCTACACAACCCACAGTAACACAACAAATTGTGAAACTGTTTGTGGTGATAGTGGATAAGACAGTGTCAGGGAAAGCAGCGTTAATGTAGCTAACCTCAGCTGACAATAACAGATGGAGGAGAGCCTGCCACATAACATTAGATTGCTTGACAGATTAACTGCGGAAACTTTTTTTTTTCGAGCAAAGCTGGACACAGCTGACAAACGGCACAGTCAGGAGCTCTGACTCGGCCAGGAAAATGGTCGATTTATTTATTTTATTTAACATGCTGATAGATTGCTTTACCTTGTTGATGGTTTGAATCTGGATTTGTGTGTGTGTTTAGCCCCTGTGGCCTGGCTGAGATGTGTGTGGAAATCTGTTGAATCTGGATTGTATTTTGTTGTTTTATATTGCAGACTTGCTTGGTGATTATATGGGTATAGCCTATATGATTGTTTGTGTGAGTGCGTTCTTGTTTGGTGACAGAAGGTGGATGAGTAGAATGGCACTGTAGCCTGTTATATATATATATATATATATATACTGTATATATGGCGGCTTCTACAAGGCAGGGAGTCAAGAAGGGCCTTACTGTAAAATGCACAGCCCTCTACTGATTGAAAGTTATAGCAATCCTCTTGGGTTAGGATGGAGAGAATGAGCCAGGGAACGAAACGGCACTGCCACGAAAAACCTTCCTGTGAAGAAGACAGAAGTGTCAGCATACACCGAGCGAGGGAAGACAGAGATAATTGCTGTTTCAGTCATGAGAGAGAGTAGAGGCAATTGAAGAAGGGAAGGAGGAAAGAGCTTTGCATAGGATGGAAGTTATATACGGAGGAAGATGAGGAGGAGAACAGCAGCCTCGGTAATGGGGACAGGTAGAAAGGAGGAGGAGGAAGGTAGCAGCAGCAGCAGTAGGAGGAGGAGGAGGAGGAGGAGGAGGTGGGGGTGGAAAGGCTGGATTTAATTACAGTGAATATGGGAGGCGTGAGGCTCGCTGTCTGCTGTCCTGCCCCATGTTAACCTCCACTGGCTCTCCTTCCTGTGTGTGTGTGTGTGTGCGCGCATGTGTGTGTTTCCACTTATGCCCGTCTGCACCGCCAGATTCCTCCCCCTCTCCCATCCAATAACTGTTCGCACTCTGTCTGTGTTTGAACACAAACACTCCCCACTGTCATTCTCTTTACAGCTGTCAGTCTGTGTGTGTCTGTTTTTGTGTGTTTGTGTGTGTGTGTGTGTGTGAGTGTGTGCACGCTAGAGCCCCAACCCGCAACCTTGCCTCAGCTCATATTCGGATAGCGTGCATGCGACTTTGCTGCTGCTGATCAGTGCAAAGGCAGCAAACAGAGCCTCATCCATTTTCAGTGTGAGCTGTTATGACGCTTTGTTAGTGAATGGCAGGATTTCCCTGTAAGCAAGGAAATAGTCCAGCTTCCCCCCTCAGTAATTGGAGAGTGCTGACAAAGCATTCCCGCGTGTGTTTGTGTGTGTGTGTGTGTGTCTTTCCCCCTCTGCTTACCTACATTCCTTACACGGAAACCAGAAATGAAGGCTGAGTATTTTGCAAAAGTCAAACACCTTGCCTAACGAAGGCCCTTCTATCAAGTCTCTACTCACTTGTTGGTCTGCTTCACCGCACATAAAAGGCATTAAGTCGCTGCCAGTCGGTTTTATGGACTTGCACGACATGTTGGACTACAACTCTCAAGGTTTTGCAAGGCGGTCTTTCTCCCTGGAGTCGTTCCCTTGGCCATCCCAGTTCATTATTTGAGGCTGACTTCAAAGCAGGCCTTAATCTGGCAGCCTATGGCATGGTGGTCTGTCTGGCCCGGCCTGGTGTCTCTTCTCCTGCACACTCACTGAATGGAAAGACAAATGGGCCTCAGAGAGAGAGAGCGAGAGAGAGAGAGTGTGTGTGTCTGTCTCTCTACGTTCTTCCCTGTATGTTACATATGTCAGGCGTGTGTGTGTGTGTGTGTGTGTGTGTCCATCTAACCTAATAGAAGCCAGGGGAACACAATGGTCTGTGATTGAGTAGGACTGGACAAAGTGGAAGACCCTGTCAATGTCTCCCGCCCCTCTCCATCCCCTCTGCCTTCATTTTCCCAGCTCCCTGACCACTGGCCAGCCAGCCAGCCAGCCAGCCTGCTAATGTAGTTAGCGTCCCCCTAATGACGGTGAAATCTCATTAATATGCTTCACAGCTGGGCCCAGTAACCAGTGGGGATGAAGGTAATCAAATCTCAGAGGACTAACCTAGAGCTGAACCTCAAGAACAGCTCAGCAGCACTGGGCCGAGACAGCCCAGACTCTCCAGGCTAGATTATAGCCGGTGGGCTTGTGTGTGTTTGTGTGTGTGTGTGTATGTCTGTCTGTTGGCCTGTGGTCTTTTGGTCTTGATGGCTTTGAAGTGCTGATGCTCGCCAGGCTAGCTTTTGACTAATGTCAGTATTAGTGCACAGGCTGGTTTATCATCAGAATAGATCCCATTTCCGTCTCGCGCATATTTGTCCATTTAAGTCTACTCCATGCGGTAATTGCTTATGGACGAGGTGCCTGTGATGGCGCAGTTTCTCTCTAAGTGCACTTGTGGCTCTTGATGTATGCAAAGTGAATCTGAAGAGCGGCATTACAAACCACTCACACTTGAGCTTAATTAAATCACCGGTGCTTTGGCTCAGAGTTCGAGCACACTGCGCTACATTAAACTATTACGATGTTTGGGGGCAACACACACACACACACACTGTTTATAATACTTGGGTGGGAATGTGAACATCAAAGCAGAGATCTAAGGAAATTAAATCTAGGTGCTGTGCCATCTTGGTAATTTAGAATTGGTTTTATGAGGTAACTAAGTTGTTAATTCAAAATGGCCGACAATTTCTTCTGACCAAGTAGTAATGTGTACTAACCAATAAATCCTGAATCTAAATGCTAGTTAGCAAAAGTTTGCAAAGTGTAATTTGTAGCTCTGTGGGTTTTTCATTACCTGATACTTGTTCCAGCTTGGCTCTCCTTTAAATGGGCTTCTGCTGTTTCAAAGCAGCGTGTTGGGTGTCTTCACAGGTGGCACCTGACGGCTCCTGCTGTTTACTCCTGCTGTACTCGGGCTGCCCTGCCAACATGCTAGGCTACAGACCTGAATTCAGCTTCGGGTCAGGTTAACAATAGTGATAAAGACCGGACGGTTGCTGTGGTTTGAGTTTCACCTTCTCACCAAAATACAATAGGTTCCTTATCAGTAAAGTCTTGCTGTTTTCCATTAAAACTGTATTTTCAGGATTGTGGCTTCCCGTCCCTTGTCCTCCTAGCAAAGCTAGTTGTTATTGTCTATTCATGCTAACCCTATTCTTGGCTATAGGGCTGATATTCTAGCTGTGGCTCAAGTATTAGTTACTGCGGTGACTTTGCAGGCTTTGGTGCTGCTCTGGCCTGGAAACCCTGCCAGCCACACAAACTTCCAGCGTTAACATGTAGCAAGGACATTGGGGGAAGCTCTCCAGGCTAGTGTGAGTCAGTTGTTCCAGTGTTTGTGCGTACGAGGCCGTGGCTCACACAATAGGCTGGCTTGTGTGACGGCTGGTGTTGATCAGGGCTTGGATGAAGGCTGGTGTTGAATAATGCCTGGATGAAGGCTGGTGAAGTGCTAACTAGCGCTGTCCTCTCAGCCGAGCCTCTCTGCCTCTCTCTGTCTCTCTGTCCACAGGCCTGCCATTGTTTCCCTCCATGCCTCGGCTTGACGAGGCTCCAGAAGCCAGCCATTGTGTTTAATTACAGTCGCCAGCCCCCTCACAGACTCTTGTCCTTGTGTCCCAGATTTCCATGGGTGCTCTCATTAGGACTGTGCATTCTGTGTGTGTGTGTGTGTGTGTGCGCATGAGGTTTTCTTGGTGGCTGTAGGAAAGTCCTCTGCCTATGTACATGTAGGCACAGATGCAATTTTGATGTTTGTGTGCGTGGGTGGGCACATTATGTTTCTATGCGTTTCTAATGAAGGCAGCTTTAATGGGGATGAATAGCTCTGTGGTCACGGTAATAATGCAGGGCTGTAATCGCTCCACATCAAGAGAGGGAGAAGAGGACGGAAAACTGTGAATGGGTTTTTGCTAATGAGAAAATATGCCGCGTTATGTAAGGAGCGCTCTATTTAAGTTTAATTTGTTTGACATGAGCGTGGTGACTGCCAGGCCCAGTGGCATGGGCAAAGATGGCCGATGATGAAAACAATAAAACGGCAATGCAAAGCAGAGGTCTCCCCCTCTCCTCTCCTCTTCCTCACCCTCCCTTTTTATTCACTGTGTTACTGACTCCCTCACCTCCATCCACCCCAGAGAAAGGAGTGTGTCTCCTTAGCTGCCCTACTGTCCGCAGCAGCCATTCGTAACTGGCCTTTTTGGGAAATGGTGCAATTCTTGTTTCGGAGCATGTGACCTGTCTGCTCATCCAAGACCTGATAAGAGGCTCTCAGAGCTTGGAGCAATAGGCAAAAACTGTATCTCTCCTCTCCTCCCCTCTCCTCTGAAACTAATAGTTTCACTAATTTCACACTATTTATTGCCTCTGTCCCTGAGGCTGGTTACTTTAGACGAAGCGTAGGAATTTTATAAATGCTCACATTTGTATCTTTTGGCTAAGGCTTTTAGTAAAATCCTGACAAGTGTGTGTTTACTGTAGATGGCTCTAAAACCAAGGGGGAGAAACGTGGGTAAAATAATGCAGCTGTGTTTCCTCTCATCACGTGTGCATCGTTCCATCACTTAATCTGTCTTTGTGTATTACTCTAATACATCATTTCCCTCTACTTCTCTCCCGTATCTTTTTGTGTTCTGTTTTTTCCTTCCTCCCTTCTTCCCCTCCCTCCGTCTCTCTTCTCCCTCATCTCGCTGTCTCTCCACTTTCTTTCTTCCTCTTTAGCAAATAGCCTAAATCTGTTCTCATTGTGTCTCTCACCAAATCCCTTACAAGCTTTAAGCAAAGGAACTTCCTGAAGTAAACATCAAAACTCTGCCTCACTCCTAACTCATGTAGGTGACATGTATACTGATACAGAATGCCCATCTCTCTCTCCCTTAGGTTTTTGTTACAAAACACATTAAACCAATTGTCTCTCAATCTCTGTCTCCCTCTTTCACCCCCCCCCCCCCCCCCTCTCTCTCTCTCACACACACATGTCCTGTGGGAATAGTTGCTAGATCACCTTTAATTTCCTCTATAAAGCTCTGTGGAAAGGCCAGGCCCATCTCCGTCTTTGAAGTGCTTCCAGGGCCTGGGTAGTGTTTACACACAGACAAGACCCCCTTAGAGATAAAAAAAAAAAACTTCTGCAGCCAAGACCTTTAAAAGGTCATACACCATGCACCGGTTGTGTGGTTAGCTTCCCACGGTGTGTGTGTGTGTGTGTGTGTGTGTGTGTGTCTGCGTGTGATTGCTGCGCACTGAATAGGGCCACACATGGGAGTTGTGGCATTAAACCTGTGCAGCTAACGAGGCTAATGCAAGTCCCAACCCAAACGAGCAAGGCCACCCCTGGGTGAAAGTAGCCACAGAATCTCCTGCAGAGTGTAAGTGGCTTTCTAGCTGACACACCACAGCCCACAAGATGTCCCTCACCCCCCCAGTTACCATTCCAGTCCTGACTAAGACACATCCTGACCCCAGAGATGAAGTGTCTTAATATGCTGGGCCCGATTGGGTGTCACTGTTAGGCTTTGCAATGTGAGCTTTATTGCTGTTTAGCTTAACTGTCCCTGTGCGCTAGAACACTCCCTGTCACCTGAAACCCACTTTCATACACTGTGAGTTTTTCTGATAGCAGAGATAGCCGGCTGCAACCGGCTGGATTTTGGTGCATGGTGGTTGGGTTTGTTGCTTTAGCATTTGTTTTTTTTTTCCCAGGAAGCCTTGCAAACATATCTGTGCATCAGGTTGGTTTATTTTGGTTGTTCTGAATGTAATCTTCCTCTGCACCATCTGCCATATGCGGACGGAGATTGGCAAGCTGAGACCCGCACACAGACACTATAAAAGGAGAGGAAAGTGTATGTGTATGTGTGAGGGAGAGAGAATGCGCCCTTGCTTTATGTTCCCCAATGTGTGGCACGATCACAGTGAATTGTGTGTGTGTGTGTGTGTGTGTGTGTGTGTTGCCATCCAGAGCGAGCGGAGCGGCTGTCTGCGGCGTCGTCACATGGAGTGTGTTCTCAGCTGTAGTACAGGCCTGCCAGCCCACTGTGTTAAATATAGATAGCTTATTTACACACGAGCGCCAAGCCGCGAGCCTCTGGGCGGCTTCCGAGCTGCTACTCGACGTCACCAATCCCTCCTCTGTTGAGCTGATGATAATGGGCGGGGTGGGGGTGGGGGGCAAAGATGCACACGTGCATCTACTTGTAAGCACTTCCTAAAACAGATGGATGTAGATTGTACATTGCAAATTACATGTAGTACACACACACACATGCGTACTTAATAGTAATAGTCAAGTTATATATCCATACACAGTTTGCAAACATGCATCATACAAGCATACAGTTATTTGCCCAGCTGTAGGCCACAGGGTGTCTGTGTGTGTCTGTAAATGTATGTGTGTATGTGTGCGTCTGTTTCTATTTGATTTTAAAGAGTGGTGTCTGGCAACACACACACACAGGATATTGAGGACAAAGTCCAGTCCATAGTGCATATTGGCAACAGCAGGTTACTTTCCCCACAGTCTCAAGCCGCTTTGTACGCACACAGTACATGCCGCCCATATGTTGTTGTGCCTGCAGGTCAAATCTTAGATGGGTAATCATCTTAGTGCCAGTAGGAACATTTTCACATTTTTCTGCATTAATCTGTTTGCTGCCGTTGTTGTAGCTCTCAGTCAAAGTAGACATGATACAATATTTTTTTTTTGATTTATCCTTTAATATTTTTATGCATTCATGCTTTAAGGACAGCACAATAACAAAAGCACGCTTCTCCTCCCTGTGTCAGAGCAGAGTACCTGTCTATGAAGTTACTTCCCCGCTAGCCAGGCAGTTCCTCTCTGTAGCCATTCAGGACATTGTTATCTTTGATCTTCCTTCCCTCCATTTATACATAGAGCCCCACCCCCCCACCCCCACCCTAACGCTAGCAGAAAATAAGAATACTTTGCAGCGGTGTGTGTGTGTGCGTGTGTGTGTGTGAAATCGTTTCTTTATTTGAAAGCGCAGAGAGGATTCTTGTGCCTGTGGCGGATCTGAAAATGCCTGATCAAGAAGTCGTCCTTGTATTTACAGCTTTATGTAAACGTGTTGTTAGAGAGCGAGCAAGTCCTCCTTCTGGTGATTTGTATTGGATGCTCTCTGTGTTGCATCTGTCTGGACTGGATTGTATAAAGTGTGTGTGTGCGTGCGTGATTGTGTGTTTATCCCTCTGATATTGATTAACGCCGCGTGTCTATCAATGCTCTGTCTGATAGTGTTCACTAACCCCTCTCTTGCTATCTCCTCTCCGCAGCGATAGAGACCCAGAGTACCAGCTCGGAGGAGATAGTGCCAAGCCCGCCCTCCCCGCCCCCGCCGCCCCGCGTCTACAAGCCCTGCTTCGTGTGCCAGGACAAGTCCTCAGGGTACCACTATGGTGTCAGCGCCTGCGAGGGCTGCAAGGTGAGACTCCCGGCCTTCCTCCGGATCTGTCAGTCCAGCAGTCCGTCTGTCAGTCTCCTAACCTTCATTTGATTTGCACTGGGGAAAAAACAACAACATAAGTCTAGATGATGAAATTGAGAAGGCATGTGAATTTAGAGCATTTATATAATCTTGGGAATACATTCAAATTGACTAGGGTTTTTGAGGGGAATCATTCACTGATGCTATTGGTTGCTGTATGGAGCTGCCAGATCAATATGACCTGCTCTTCTGAAGCCACAGGATAAGTTGCATTGGCTTCTTGCAACACTTCAAACTGCAATCAACCTTGGAACCTATATCTGCAGACATTGCAAAGTCGGTGGTTTCATAACACGCCGTATGGCCCTGCCTCTTATCGCATACATGTGGAGCTCTGTCATCCCCACAGGTTTTTGCAAGTTTTTTTTTTTTTTTTTTTTTGAGGTGTGTTGCCGCCTTACATGGTCTAGTATCAGCCTTGCCGACGTGTCCACATCGTCTGTTATCAATACAGCCATGGTACACAGGTACTGAAGAGGCAGCATATACACTCATAACCTCCATCTGCTCTGCTATCAGTCGATAGTAATGTCCGCAGTTGCTGTGTTGCGCGCACATATGTGTTCTCGTGTGTGTGTGTGTGAGTGCGCAGACCGCTTATCTCGCTTTTCCCAAGGCACAGGGCCAGAGTTGTGTAAGCCCTGCTGAGGGGAGGATAGAGGAGCAGAGAAAGGTGGAGGGGGAGGAATCTATGGGCTGTAACGTTGAACTGCTGTTGGGCAAAAATCTTGTATCTCCAATATGTCAACTTCTTTTTCGGAACAGCCTTGTTTTTAGCTTAACCACCATGTATTTTTTGAGTTTATTTGAGGGATTTTAAAAGAGTATAAAAAGCCCAGGGGTCGTAGACTTTTTTCATCCCATAGAGGTGAATGTAATCCTTCAGTTGAAGTTAAAACATGAAAATCACCAAAACTGGAGGTACGAGGTTTTCACACGACAACAGCAATATGCACAGTGAGAGGAAGGTGGTGGTGGTGACAGGTGGCTGCTAGGCCCTCTGCCTCACATGGCCCTGCCCAGCCAATGCTACACCTGACCTGTGTGTGTGTGTGTGTGTGTGTGTGTGTGTGTGTGAGTGTGTGAAGCAAGAGGGAGAGCAGTAAGAAAAAGCCATTCTGAGGAAGGCTAGAAGCAGTGGCAGTGAAAAATATGAAAGGAGAAGGAAGGAGGGGTGGGGTGGGGTGTAGAAATGTAGACAAAACGATGCAGAGAAGGGAGAGAGCCTGCGAGGGAGGGCAGCGGAGAGCGAGATAGCGGGAACGGGGGAGCAGACTGTGCTGTGGGAGCGATGGGGAGCCAGAGAGAGAGAGAGAGAAAGAGAGAGAGAGAGAGATGTGGGGAAGGCTGGAGGGGCAGGAGATCAGGTGGAGGGGGTACAGGGGCCACGGCTGAACTCATTGACACCGCAAGAAAGACAGTCAGCACACCAAGGCACGAGGTGGGGGAGGGAGAGAAAAGAAGTAAAGAATGCATGAAGGGAGGAGCGGACAGGAAAGCGAGGAGTCTGGCACACACACACACACACACATATATAACCCTTCAACACAAACCCTCTGAGAGTGCTCCATGAAACTTAACCTGCTCCCTGAACGCGGCTTATAAAAAGTTAACAAAGTAAATAAAGGCTGACCCCTATGCCTTTTTATAGGGGCGTCCAAACCACCGCACAGTGAGCCGCCTATTGCATGTCCTAAACGGCTTTTATTGTGTCCATTTAACATTGCTCCCCATCGTCTAATAGGCCCTGATTAAATAGGGTAATAAGCTGAATAATAAGGCTAGATCATAGCTCCTGGTGAGAAGGGGTGTGTTTCGTGTGTGTGTGTGTGTGTGTGTGTGTGTGTGTTAGAGCAGCGTAGAAGCATGGCCCTGTGTTCTGTGGTTTGGGTGAGTGTTCAGTGTGTTTGTCAGCTAAATGAAAAACCTCACGCTGTCTGAAGTACAGGCAGTGGATTGTGCTGTAATAAGTGATCGTATGCTGCCTGCATTGTGGCACACTGGTATTCAAACTGTTGGATTAAGAATTAATTAATCGTTGATGTAGTAGATATGATGAGGATTAGTCGAGTGGAGGTTTTCTACTTATCTTATACTTGCTGACTTGGCTGTGTGCAGGTTTTTCCTGACATTTTAGTTACTGGTGCCAGTATTTTTAGTTGGTGGCACCAGCAGATATTTTGGTCTGGAGACTGCTTCATAAACAGAAATGCATATGTTGCCTATTCATAAATGTTGCCCTTTGAAATTAATGTTAATTGTGCACAGACTCTGTCACTATGCTTTATTGATTAGATAAGGGGAGATAATGTGTTACAAGAGATAATTAAGTAGGCTATACCAGGCAGCTCTGTCCTCTTTATACCGGACTTTAGTTTGCCATTAGTCAGTGCTGAAGTGTTGAAAACTATCTCAAATCATTTGTTTTTAACCAAAATGTGTATCACAGAGAAGTAGAAAGTAGAATCTGTCTGCCTTATGTCAGACCTGGAAAACTTTCACACACAACCGGACTGACTGACACTAACTAATGGGAGGCAAAAACTCTGCAATAGTGTGATTAATAAGGAAGGGATGCAGACAATGGGCCGACTGTAAACTTGAGTAATCGGTTGTTTTACATTAGTGATCAAAGCGCTGTCCTGTCTGACAACACAGAATAAACAAAGTGGACCCATAACAGAAGTTGTATTTTGGTGGCTGTTGATTTATTTTAGAAATCAAGCGGCATAGAGACACTTTGTGCTGCACATCAGGGATGTAGCTGATGTCTTAATTTATCAGCCAAAAGTCATTGTATATTTGTTCGGTACTAATTATTTACATAGCATGCCAAACAGTAATATAATACATCTGTTTTATGATCAGTTGTTGACACTGCTTCCGCGCTCTCGGCCCGCTAAACATTAAATCACAGCAACTGAGGTGTCATAGAAAATTCCCACTTTCCCAGTCAGATTTACCTCTGTTGGGTCGTTCATGTTCGCTCAACCAGTGATTACAATATTTCCAACAGCACTTGAATGTAGCATAGGTTCTCCATAAATCTGAAAGCAACCTCTCCATATCTCCATTGCTGACTGTGATGATTTTTAAATCTTTTTCCAAGCTTAAGTCAAGGCCGAGATAGATTATCTTCAACCGGAGATAGATAATTATTTACCTAACAGTTTCCCACTTTACATTATTGCATGCAGGCCACACGCATATTGGCTTTGTTCGAATTGCTGCAAAATGAAGCACATTTCACCCAGGACATTTTATGCATTCTTTAATATCTTTCGAAAGCACAAAACATTGCTTTAGGTTTTTTTTTTCTCTATAAGAAAAATGGTGGCAGTCAGGAGCGCTGGTGTATCTGTGTCAGTGTGTTTATAGGCATGCTTTTGTTTGTATGGTATACAGTATACACACTTTCAAGTATCATGATTTCCATATTTCACGTGCAAATGTTGACCTGCCGCCGCTGGCCGCTGCCTCCTCAGCCGCCCGCCCGCCTGCCCACTCAACAGTGCCGCAGTGCTAGTTTAAAAAACTCAGGGTGTCTTCCCCATATCTCTGACTTCAGAGGAGATGACTTGGCATAGCGCACTCAATTATTCAACACTACAGGCATGTGAATGTATACGGCAGTCTCATCTGAGACCGGGGTAAGACGGGGGTTAGCAGCGTTGGCATTGCTGCAGCACGCCAAACTACAAAGGCCTTTCCTGGGGGCTGCAGCGAACAGAGGAAACAGGAGGGGGATGTTGAGCTCCGCTACTCGGAGACAGCTCATTCGTTTGTTGTTGAAGCTGTACAGCCCGCACGTACTCAGTAGCACTCCACTTTTTCCCTTGCAGTTATTAACACTTATACATTAAATTTGCATGGCCACCCCCCTCATGTTTATGTTTTTGTCTCGGAGGCATGGCAGGTCACAGCGGGCGGTCTCTCCTCTGCAGTGTGAGGGAAGCGAACGCACCTCTAAACCCCCCCCACCCCCCCACCCCCAACGCCTCCCCTCTCGCACAACCGTCCCCGGTGTGCTGTGTGTTTCTCGGATGGCCTTCTTACGGAGCATCCGTCTTTACTAATGTGTGGGCTGCTTAGCAGGGGGACAGGCAGGGACTGTTCCGCTTGTGCCCACACACACACACACACACACACACTCACACATATACACACATACACGCACGCAAACACGCACACGGACACGGTAGGAGGCTGGGAACGCAGTCTTAATCTGGGCACAGTGTGAAAGTCACGTATGAGAGGATTCCTGTGCTTCCCTGTGAACTCGCCAACCCCGGACCCCCTCCTGCCGCCTCTTAATCAAGCATTTCCTCACACACACGCAAAGATGAACATACGCACACTCTCATAAACACGCGTGGCACATCATACCGCACACACCAGGTAGACAGCTGTGAATTCAACCGCTCACCACACATACGTGCTGTCACCCTTCGCTCCTCTTTTCCACCCCTCCTCCCCTCCCTCCCTCTCTTCTCGCGGCTCTCCTCTCCTCTGAACACTGCAGGGTGGCTGACAGGCCCGCTGAGGGCTCTTGTCGCCGGGCGGATTAAGCGCTGATACAAAAAGAGGCTTAAGGGCCGTAGGAAGCAATGACTCCTAATAGAAGGAAAGGGGGGGGGGGGGGGAGGGGCAGGAACAATTGACCAGCCCACGAGCCGGCGGCAACGGCCAATCAGAATGTGGTGCGAGAGACCACCTGAGCCCCATGGTGTCAGGAGGGAGTCGGTCAATCCCCTGGTGACCCCGGGGTCAGGGTCAGGGCACCAACGGATCAAAGGGGAAAACATGCATCCATACACACGCACATACACACACACACACACACACACACACACAAAGTACACATGCTCATCAGGCATCAGCGGCATCTACAATTAACTTACTACCACGACCTCTCTGCTTTGTTTTGTGCTCATGATGGCACCTCACTAATCTATCGGGGATAGCACTTTAAGCTCCTTTGCCAGGGGTTTGGAGATATCTGCTGGTGGATCAAATCCTTTTTATAGGCTGAAAAAGGTGAGGGGAAAAGCGAGTTCACTGTGATTCACTGTGAAAGCATACACACGTGCGTAAAATAGTGTTTGTAAATGTGATGTGATGGCAGGTTACAAAGCGGATGTGTGGTGCCTTGCTGAATTCAGGAGAGGGTTTAGGCAAGTTGACCTGATGAGGCTTGAAACACTGTCTCTTTCCCCACCAGTCAGAAGTGGGGTTGATTACGTTTAATCGCCGTAATGCTCCTGTCCCTTGCACAAACACATTCACATGACACATACTGTAATTACCTCCTCTTTGCAGTTCACTGGAAGCCTGAAATTAGTGTCAAACACATCGCTTGCCCATGGCGTACCTGCCCCCCCTTTTTTTCTTGTAAGGACCACTCCTTCAAATGCGATCACTTCCACACTGTGCTGTCAGATGGGAGAAGAGGCTGGTGATCTGGGAAGGACAAATTGCAGACTTAGGTCCACTGGCCATCTGTCGGCTAGCAAAGCTAATCCCTCGGCATGGTGCGGGACTCCCCGGCAGCACCCCCCCACACACACACACACACACACCCACGTCCCCCCTGACCTCACCCACCCAAACATAACACATCTTCCCCCGCAGCACACAAATATTACCATTGAACTGATTTGCATAGGCTGTCCCAAGCCCTGCTTACTGAGAACTCTTCTTTTTGACCTTTTTGGCACACAACGGGTGTTTTAAGGCTACAGAGATGAAAATGTATTTCATTCTTTTGGTCTTGCATGGCAGCTAGGAGAATACAAGCTGTGATACTAGGATTTTGAGCCAGTACACCAGTATAAGCTCTATATAAGCTAACGCATGGGAAGCATTTGAAGGGCTTGAGTCCAAAACACAGTATATCCATTTATAGACACGCATTAGGCCACAGACCTCCATTTGATAAGATTTGTGTGAGGGAGCTCCATCTTAAGATTTTTGATGTTGGATACGATTTGGTACACAACTAGACAGCTGTTTATACTGCAGCTGGGGAGATAACAGTGGGAAGAGTGAAACCTCTGATCAGAACAGCCATTCTTACATTATTTCACTGCCTTATCTTCAAATGAAATTATAGTGAAATTACACCATTCCTCATTTTGCTGGAGGACCCCCTCCCCCCCTTCCCTGGAACTCCCTCAAGGACTGCTGGGAACTACTGATCTAGTGCATGGGAATCGTGTTGTTTCTATCTGGGAGGAATATTTTGGTCTGTTTCCATCTTCCTCCTTTTTTTTTTTGTGTAATCAAAATATAGTCTTGTCTCCCTAAAGGTCTCCCATTGCAGCCCCAGCGACCGAAGATGAGCCCGTTTTCATTTGTCCTCCGCCTCCCCCGCCTCTACTCTATCGTTTAATTTACTCTCTGATTTCCTCTGATCCAGTTAGATTGAAAAGGGAAAGGCGGGGAGAGAGGGAGGGAGGGAGAGACGGAGGGATTCCTTTTTTGTTCTTACAGAACACTTAAAGCCAAGAGTCAGCCTCTGTCTCTCTCTCTCTCTCTCTCTCTCTCCCCTTCTCTCTCTCTCTCTCTAATAATTTGTGCTTGGCCTGGATCTAGAATTGCTTTTTTTTCTGGCTGCGTAAACTAGGCCACGGTTATGTTAGACCCAGTAACCCTGTGCCTTTTGAATCTTTCCCCAAAAGCCTCTGGACTCATAACATCCCTAAAAGCACAGCGAGTGATGTGTGCTGACAGATAGGGTGTCGCCAAGCAGGTGGGTGACCTCATGAGATGGTGACACCGCAGTGATTTTCTCCCTCTCCAGATTATGCCATGGACTAAACCCTTTAAGGGCTTAGTATTTGGTACCTCATTGCCCTTAACTGTGGCAGCATATGGCCATTCTGCACGGGGTCTATGTCGGTTTTTTGATACTCGCTGACTGCTTGCTGTCCTTTTTCTTTTTTTGTTTCACCTCTACTAAATACTTATTGAAAGGGGACAAAAAGACAAGAGACAAGACAAGAAGGCTAGCAGTTCTCAGAAGGCAACAGAAAACATAATAAAAACAGTGATGTTGAAAGAGAGAGTAAAGTAGGACAGGCATTAGCCGGAAGGACACACAAGGAGACAGCAAACAGCATAACAAATAACAACAACATCAACAAGGACACCGCTAAAAGCAATTAAAGAACATACGGCAGCACCGATAGGGAATTTAGTGTAATTATTTTGCTGGGAGGCAGTTGCATGCGTGTCTGTCCGTGTCTGTGATACTGCGAGTCCTTTTTCTTCCCCGCTTCTTTCTTTTGCCCCCATCGCCCAACACCTGCCCTCTCTGTTTCTCTTATCACTCATCTCTCCGTTCCCTCTGTTTACACAGGGCTTCTTTCGGAGAAGCATCCAGAAGAACATGGTCTACACTTGCCACCGGGAGAAGAACTGCATCATCAACAAGGTCACCCGCAACCGCTGCCAGTACTGCCGGCTGCAGAAGTGCCTGGAAGTGGGGATGTCCAAGGAGTGTGAGTATACCCAAAAAAAAAAAAAAAACATATTACCCAAAATGCTCTGCTCCCACAGCCCACTGAGGAGGAGGCTTATCGGCCCAAGCCTAGATCTCATCATAGTTCTTTTAATCCCAAAGGACTGGCTGATTGTTACAACTGCTGGAAGTCTTAAGCCACAACGTATTTGTTGACGATCGCTGCACTATCAACATTGTATAAACACTCATTATTGATCGACTCACAAGTCAGCTTTGATCGTGATTCATAACAAGTGTGAATGGATGGCCTCCTGAATTCAATAACACCATCTATCAGCTACTATCCTCGACACACACCTCGCTGTTGCTGTTGGGAAAACCTCAAAACCGATCGGATAATGTGATAAATGCATTGTCATCAAGCTAAATCCAAGCATTTTTTTTTCCTTGTTCCTGAAAAGTCGACATTTTGGAGATTTTTTTTTTTCCACCCCAGAGCGACGATATGCACATATTAACGCCGACATATTCATAAGTGTGTGTGTGTGGGTGTGAGAGGGAGAGAGAGAGAGAATTTAAACTGTAAAAAGCGAGACAGAGGGCAGCCGTGATGCAGACTGGCAGTAACAGTCAGGGTGTCGCCAAGCTTGGCAGGCCTCCGTGATGAATATGTTCTCACCTGCCGAGAGTGAAAGAGCAGGCGTCTGCTCCCATCACTGCACCCCGGGGGCTGTGTGAACCAACACACACACATACACACACACACACACACACACACACACACACACACACACACAGTCAGACTTGATAAACTAATTGGCGGAGGTGTGACCGCAGAGAACTCAAAGGCCAGCGGGGCCTTACTTCAGCGCGATCACATGACACGCTGTCTCTGACACACACTCACGCTATCATTTTACACACTGACGCAGACACTTGAGCACACACACACACACATATTTATATAAATACTCCGTAATAGAGCGCATACAATTAAATGGCGAGTGCAGACAGAACGCACACACTGCAAAAAAACATCCATCTTTACGAGTCATTTAGTCTCTTATCCAGCCTTCAACTCTTATTTCTCTCAAACCAAGAGAAAATCCTGCCAGTGAGGTGAGATAACTCCACTTGTGTCCAATGCAGCTTCACGTTTCAGGAATTTTCTAGAAATGAGTGTCAGTATCTTGAATAAGTCAGAATAAGGCAGATCACTGCGCTACTATCAAGAAAATGACACTTGATTCTGCTAAATTCTTGAAACAATTTGATTTGCATTGGAAACAAGAGAAATTATCTCACCACACTGGCAGATTTTTTCACTTGTTTTAAGAAAATTACGAATTTAGGTCTCAATAACAGACTAAATGACTTGTTAAGATGGAGATTTTCTGCAGTGTAGCACCTCTCCTCCTCTTTAAACACACATGCATACAGCCTCCACGGCTCCGTCCCCCTCCGCCTCCTGTCTTCCTCGTGCTATTTACCTCATCTTTCTGGTACAGTGAGTGCAGGGAGCGCTCCCCATGCCACCGCACTGTGGCCTACAGTAAAAGAAGTTATCCTCTGAGCTCCTTACCTTTGAATGGGGCCATTAATCATGGTTAGAAGGATCACAGCAGCCAGCCCTTTTACACACACACACACACACACACACAACATACACAGTAGAGCAGGGAAATAGACTGGAGTGGGAGAGACATCTAGTGGTGAAGAAGTGGCACTGCATAAGAGAAGTCAATTCTAATTTGGTCCACTTGAATGGAATTGAGAGTGGGAATTTCAGTATGGGGTTGATTTTGACCCACCTTTGAGTAGCTGGTTGTGCATTATTGATAAGAATGGCTTTTTCTGATTGTGGTCATTTTGAGCAGAGTGTGCAGATTGTGTCCTCAGCGATGACTTTGGCTACTGAAACTGGTCTCGGCTGGTGAGGAAGGAGAGGCTGGCCATCTGGGGCCAGCAGGGAGTCGCTCTCTCTCCCTCTCACACACTCTCACTCTCTCTCTCTCTCACACACACACACACACACACACACACACACACACACACACAAAGACACACATACATATAAATGCATGCATGTGCATTAATTCATGCACACACACAAATGTGCATATACAAGCAGACAAACGCAAAATGTGTATAAATAAACACACGCTTAAACAAAAAAAAAAATGCGCACAGACAGTTCCGCTAAGGACACCACACACACACACACACACACACACACACAGAAGGTGGACCCCCTGCTAGCACTGGGGGACGTCTGGGTGACCTTGCGTCTGCCGGCAGACAGCTCCCGACGACAGCGCCAGGCCTGGTGCCAGGTGGCAGTGCCAAGCAAGACAGCGTCAGAGAGGGGTGTGTGTGTGTGTGTGTGTGTGTGAGGGGTGGTGGGGGTGGGAGCTAGAGGGAGCAAGTGCAGGGGTTACTAGGGAAAAGCCTGCAAGCATTATGCCAGTTCACTATCAGCCTGACAGGGTTTGGTTAAACAAGACCAAGGCTGTTGGCCCAAATAAAGAACGACACACTGTAAATATCGAAGTGCTTCTCAGACAGCAATGAGAAGGAGATGGATCGCTATACTGTGAAACATGTTGTAACTGATAGGGAAGCATTAGCTCATTTAGGCACAGTTGGATTTTGTAATCGCCTTGGCTTCGGCTGCAGATTCTCAAGTAAATGGAAAAGACGAGAAGCAGAGGCTGTGCGTGTATGAAGCTACATTGTGTAATTTTGTAACTCCATTCCCACTGTCTCCAGTTGAGTTTGTTTCGTGTATCTGGCTGTCTCAGTTGTATATTAGTTGAATCTTTGAATGTGTGTGTAAGGGGGGTAAGCTTTCACCAGCCACCATCCCCTCCCCCCTTTTTTTGTGCAGCACACTATCCCTCTACATGTTCCTCCTGGAAGGTGTTATTCAGCGATAGAAAAAAGTAATACAAGTAAAATAAGATGAAGCAAAGGATGATAAAGGATAGCGCGAGAGGGAAAGGATAACATCGGCCAGAAAGGCAGGAATGGGAGAGGAAGATGAAGGCTAGAGAGGGAAGAATATTGGAGCCAAAGTGAGCGAGAATGAAAATCTAGAGTTGAGAGAAAGCGGAGGGGGGGGGGGGGGGGGAGAAAGAGGGATGAGAGAGGCTGGAGGACAGAGAGAGGGAGAAAGTTTCATCACTGTCGGCGGTGCCACTGCGAGGCGAGCGGCGGGAGCAGGGGGAACATTGACATTTTTATCTTTCCATTGAATTTAATCTGTGTGATGGACGAGCTGCCAGCGCTTTAATTTTCCTCCCACGAATTATCCCTGTCTGCCCACCTCTCTCTGTCTTGTACACAGACACACACACACACAAACACTGAACACACACACACACACACGCATGCACAGATACGCACACACACGCAGGCACTAACAGAAATTGTGTATTAACTGTGTGTTGCAGCACACAGGCACACCATAATGAAATCCAGAACAAATGATTGAGTGATGGCTGTGTGTGCCGTCACAGTATTCTGTGCACGCCGTTTGCAAGCCCTTGTAAATCATATTTGCGCGATGAACACACAACCGCAAACAATCCAGGATGCAAGATCCCCCATTAACATTCATATTCACATAATGCGCTCGGAAAGACGCATTGCTCGGCTTAAACGCGCACGCAACCAACACACGCACTCTCACACACACACACACACACACACACACACACACACACACACACACACACACACACACACACACACACAAACTAACACAATAAAAAAAAAGGAAGGCAGTATTTCTTTCATCCGCGCTCCCCCGCCACAGTTTTTCCCCCCCAGTTATTGCATGTGGCAATTCGCCATGACAGATCGCCAGTCGTGCCTAATAGTTCTTTAATGACTTCATTAAATTGTGTTGTGCGGCTTATGATTGTGCTGCCAATTTGTCAGCGCGGGTAATGTCTGGGCGCTAGGGATGCCCCACTTTTATTTGGGAATTAATTGGACATCGACTGCGTTGCCCCCCCGTCCACACCCCCCTCCCCTCACAGCAGACAGGACACAGATTCCCTATCAGTGCCACAACCAGGGGGTGGCCCAAATATATACTCACCGGCTCAGATTTTCTACAGCTGGAGCTTCACCTGGATTGCGCGAGCCGGCGTTCCCTCTCTGTAACGTCAGCACTACTGCTCCACTGAAGTAGATGGCGGTGGAAAGCTCTATACTGAACCTTTTATTGTTTTGCTTGGATTCACCTTGGAGAAGCACCTGATACGATTTACAGTGTTGTCCCGTCACACCGGGTGTTTCAAAAGTAGGTATACATTTTTGTATACATTATTAATACTCACTGTATTATTAAATATTTGTGCCTGTTTACAGCTACACCTGTTATTTACGGACAATTGATTGTTGAATTATTTTGTGAATTCGTGATTTTGTACATTTTTCATCATTTTTCATTATTATTAAAAATTGTATACCTACTTTTGAAACATACTGTATAATACTAAGTGATGGTTGATAATACACTTTCATGCTTTAGTTCATTGTAACAGCGCATGTGATACCGCATGTTTTGGTGATATTAGCACCAATAAAACACTGGCAAATACTGCGTTATCATCCTGTATCCATTTGCTCGGTAGTGTCTTCTTCCTTTCTTGTTGTGGTGAGCAGTGCTTAGCTGTAGTATAGTGCAGTATCAGACTTCCAGACATCCCCCCCCTCCCTTCATGTTCTCCCAGGCAGGGAGGCCTGTCTGTGGGCTGATGAATGAGCCGCAGCACTGAGCAGTGCATCCCTCCCTGGCCCCGGGCCAGGCCCCTCTGTCACAGACACTGATCTCCCATCAGCCTGAGCTCTCCTCCCCTTAATGGTCAAGGTTAGGATTAAGACAAGGGAAATCTGATCTGAGGTCAGTGGCTAAGGGAAACTCTTGTACCTTGAGGCGAAGTAGAGATGGAGAGAGCAGATAGGGAAGAGCTTAGGAAAGAGGGATGATCTCCAATGGAAAGAATACAATCTCGGGAAGAGGGAGAATAAAACGGAGGAGTGGTCGTAGAGCTAGCGTGCATCGTGAGAACGAAACAAACTGAGAGGAGGAGAGAGAAAGAGAGAGTGCGTGAGAGACTAAGGGAGGGAGAGAAATGGTGGGTGCATGTGAGAGAGAGAGAGAGAGAGAGAGAGAAAGCTGGAGGGTCTTTTCCGGCATGGGCTCAGCAGCCGAGCCCTTTTAAAACCATTAGAGGCAGGATATTTGTCATATTATGTTATTAGATTAGCCGGGACCCCTAATGAAAGCTGTGGCAATTTGTCAGCCTTATGGATAGCTCCATCCCCCACCACTATTTATCACCTGGCACCCCCGTCTCACCCAACCCAACCCCACTCCCAACACACACACACACACAACCCAGTCATAGCTCCACCGCACCCCAGAGTGGATGGGGTTGGGGTGGGAGGAATGGATAGAGCCTATAATGGGATTCCAATGCTAAACACCCTGCCTAGTGTTTTTTGTCATTTGGGGTGAGCACACCATTCTCAGCCAGATCGCCCAGAGGGAAACGACATTGGATTATTTCAAGGTTTTTTTTTTCTCCCCCTCTCCATTACCATACCCCCTCTTCGATGGAGCCGTCTCACAACATTTATCTTTCAACGTCGGATGAGAGGCGCGATGCTGTGGTTTCTGCTGCCTCCCTCCCTCCCTCCCTCCCTCTCTCTCTCTCCTCTGCTTTGATACTGTATTACCCCCCTGCTGTCGTTTACTTCTCCAGCTTGAGACAGAGCGTCCTTTCCTGCTGGTGACTTTGCCTTTCGTCTTGATTTCACTTCAACTTCTTGTGGCGTTGGCCGGCGTTCACATGGGACATTTCGGCATCTGTCAAATTCACAGACAAATTCACGGTGATGCGAACTATGTTGTGTTGTTGTGTGCGGGGCTTCAAACCTTTTGAATAAATCTGCACAAATTTCATTGGCTGATGAAGTCCGTCAGCGGATGACACTTAACTGCGCTCCGTCAAAAGTTCAACTAGTTTCAACTTTTTCGATGGGCTGGATTTACAATATTTTCCTTCACTGTGCTCCGTCAATCCATATCATCGGTCAACACATTGACAAACATTGGAATTGTCAATTTTTTTGACGTATTACAAATGTTCCAGTTTTTGAGATTTTAGTGTTAAAGCACCAGTTGGCCAACCTGTATTTGCATTGTATTTCACAGAAGGTCATATGACACTAATTTATTTAGATTTATTGATTTTATGTTTTTATGTTAGGGTTAGACAGTGTAGGTGGAATACAAAATGTAGCTGCCTATTTAAAGGTCAATGAATAAGAATCTAGATGTAGAGTTTGTTGAGAAACCAAATGCTCGAGAGATTGTCTTACTGATACACCACTTCAAAATGGCTGCCATCCGTAGTCATCCCCTCTCTCCCTCTGTTTCGCTCCCTTCAGCGGTGAGGAACGACCGGAACAAGAAGAAGAAGGATGAGAAGAAGCAGGAGTGCACAGAGAGCTACGTGCTGAGTCCCGACACGGAGCAGATGATCGACAGGGTCCGCAAGGCGCACCAGGAGACCTTCCCCTCCCTCTGCCAGCTGGGCAAATACACTACGGTCAGCAGCACAG